>NW_024404748.1:20000-33952 GCF_905171775.1 Rana temporaria
AGCTCCTCCCACTGCTCCAGACTGCCACCCACTCATCAAGGTGTTATGATATTTGCATAGCTCCTCCCACTGCTCCAGACTGCCGCCCACTCATCAAGGTGTTATGATATTTGCATAGCTCCTCCCACTGCTCCACACCACCGCCCACTCATCAAGGTGTTTTGCATATTTGCATAGCTCCTCCCACTGCTCCAGACTTCCGCCCACCCATCAAGGTGTTCTGATATTTGCATAGCTCCTCCCACTGCTCCAGACTACCGCCCACTCATCAAGGTGTTTTGCATATTTGCATAGCTCCTCCCACTGCTCCAGGCTGACGCCCACTCATCAAGGTGTTTTGCATATTCTCATAGCTCCTCCCACTGCTCCAGACTGCCGCCCACCCATCAAGGTGTTTTGCCTGCCGGCCCCTCCCACAAGCCGCGATCTGCCTGCATTGCATAGAGAAGCGCCGAGGCCCTGTGATGAGGTCATCAGACACGTCCTGGTATCGGGGTGACAACGCTCTGTCCCTGACTCCTGTGTTGTCACCAACGGGAACCCCGGTCCAGGAAGTGGCTGCAAAGAGGACGCAGGAGATCAGCAGCATTGAGACGTCACAAAGGGTGAAAGAAAAAAGTGACGGTTTGTGACGCACAGAGCTCAGGAAATGTCACCCTATCCCGTCTGAACAACGTTTATAAACAATGTTACTTTGTATCTCTCTCTCCCGTCTGATCAATGTTTATAAACAATGTAATATTGTTTTTGCCCTGCGCCCCCGCAAATTTACTGCGCTGCCCTCGATTCACAGAGCAGAAGCTCCGTAAATTGCGTGGGCGCGCCGGCAAAATGCCCGGCGTAAGCGCGCGCAATTTAAATGATCCCGTAGGGGGCGGGAATCATTTAAATTAGGCGCGTTCCCGCGCCGATCGTAGAGCGCATGCTCCGTCGGGAAACTTTCCTGATGTGCATTGCGGCAAATGACGTCGCCAAGGACGTCATTTGCTTCAAAGTGAACGTGAATGGCGTCCAGCGCCATTCACGAATCACTTACGGAAACTGCGTTAATTTGAAATTTCGCGACGCGGGAACGACGGGTATACGTAACATTGGCTGCCCTGCCTTACGCGAAAACCGCCGTACGAAAACAACGTAAACTGCGTACGCAGGGCTCGCGTAACGTTGTGAATCGGCGTTAGTATGCAATTTGCATACTGTACGCTGAGCACTACGGGAACGCCACCTAGCGGCCATCGCAAGAATGCAGCCTAAGATATGCGGGCATAAGAGCCTTATGCCGCGCATATCTTAGGCTGCAGTCAGCGTAACGAGTTCTCTGAATCAGGAGCATTCGTTACGCCGGCGCAAGTAAGCAATTGCGCTGTGTAACTTATGGTTACGCAGACGCAATTGCTTCTTGAATCCAGGCCATTGTTTATAAACTTTGATCAGACAGGAGATAGAGAGATACAAAGTAACATTGTTTATAAACATTGATCAGACAGAGAGCCAATCAGCCAATCAGCTTCTATCTTCCGTTTCTTCAGTGAAGCTCTGACAATAAATCCTGGAAGCTGATTGGTTTCTCTGCAGAGCTGCACCAGATTTTGCACTCTCCAGTTTTAGTAAATAACCCCCCCCCCCCCTGTAATGTGATTGGCTCCGCCTTCACAGCGCCCTGAATACCTGTCACATGACGGCGCCTCATTACAACCTACGACTCGCTGCAACCCCGACGCGTCCATTCCATGTAGCGCCGGAGGCGATCGCTGCGTCCGGCCAGAACAGGTGACGGATCTGCGACACCGACGTCTCCCCCCCCCCCCCCCCACCGCCGGTAACCCTACACCGCGAGTCACCGCGTCACAACCCATAGCCAGACACGGCGCTCATCAGAGGCTAAATCGGGAGCCGGCGCCATCACATGGCCAGTGCTGGGGGGGAGGGGAGGGGGGATTAAAGGAGAACTCCGGGCAGATATAAAATAATGTTACAATGTAGTTATTATTATGTCTTTGGGGGGAGGGGGGGTCATTCACATCCGGAAACACGCCCCCTCCATACATGTGCGCACTAAAAAAATACATAAAAATAAGACATCGCATTTTTGCGCAGTGCGTTCAAATACGCCACAATGCGACTGAATGCCAGAGGACTACATAGAGTGTCACTTTTTGTTCACATTATTATTATTATTATTATTAATATTATTATTATTATTAGTATTATTATTATATTATTAGTATTATATTATTATTATTATTATTATTATTATTATCATTATTATATTATTATTATTATTATTATTATTATTATTATACAATATTTTATTTTATTTTTTTGGTAGAAAATGTCTTAGAACCAAACATTATGGGGCAGATCCACGAACGAATGACGCCGGCGTATCTAGTGATACGCCGCGTAACTTCAAAGTTCCCGCGTCGTATCTTGTTTTGTATCCACAAAACAAAGATACGACTGCATCTCGGATCGATCCGACAGGCGTACGTCTTAGTACGCCGTCGGATCTTAGGTGCATTTTTCCGCCTGCCGATAGGTGGCGTTTCTGTCAAATTCCGCGTCGAGTATGCAAATTAGCTAGATACGGCGATCCACGAACGTACGTCCGGCCGGCGCATTTTTTTTACGTCGTTTGCGTTCGGCTTTTTCCGGCGTATAGTTACCCCTGCTCTATGAGGCGTACTCAATGTTAAGTATGGCCGTCGTTCCCGCGTCGAATTTTGCATTTTTTATGTCGTTTGCGTAAATCGTTTGCGAATAGGGATTTGCGTAGAATGACGTCACCATCGGAAGCATTGGCTTGTTCCAGTTTAATTTCGAGCATGCGCACTGGGATACCCCCACGGACGGCGCATGCGCAGTTGAAAAAAAACGTAATTTACGTCGGGTCACGACGTATTTACATAAAACACGCCCCCATCACAGCCATTTGAATTGCGCGCCCATACGCCGCCAAAGATACACTACGCCGCCGTAATTTACGACGCGCATTCTTTGAGGATACCAAAAAAAAAGTAAGTTACGGCGGCGTAGTGTATCTTAGATACGCTACGCCCGACGCAAATATGCACCGATGTAAGTGGATCTGCCCCACTATATATATATATTTTAAAGCAGAGGCCCTGCAGAATAAAATGTCGCAATTGTTGCAAATTTTTTGTCACGCGGTATTTGCGCAGTATTTTTTTTTTAATGACACTTTTTGGGGGGGCACTTGATTTTTTTTTTTTATCACTTTTATTGCTTTCACGAGGAGTGAAAGCAATAAAAGTGACAAAAAACAAAAAAAAACAAAAATAAAAAAAACGAAAGCAACAGTGTAAAAAAATAAAATAATAATAATATATATATATATTTTTTAATTGATAATTAAAAAAAAATAGTTCCCCCAAAAGAGTGTATTTCCCGCCCAAAATTGTCCTAAAAAAATTCACAAGGAGTGAAAATAGTGACAAAAAAAACCCGAAAGCAAGTGTCAAAAAAATAAAATAATTATAATAATAATAAATAAATATATATATATATATATTAAATTAATAATTAAAAAAAAATATTTAAGTGCCCCCAAAAGAGTGTATTTCCCGCCAAAAATTGTGTTAAAAAAAATTCACAAGGAGTGAAAATAGTGACAAAAAAACCCCCCGAAAGCAACAGTGTAAAAAAAAAAAAAATTATAATAATAAATATATATATATATTTAATTAATCATTTTAAAAAAAAATGTAAGTGCCCCCAAAAATTGTGTTAAAAAAAACTGCTGCGCAAAACACCATGCGACATAAATAGTTGCAACAATCGCCATTTTATTCTCCAGGGCCTCTGCTTTAAAAAAATATATATATATAATAATAATAAAAATATATATAAAAATAATAATTCATAATAAATATAATAATAATAATAATAATAATAAATATAAAAATAATAACGAATAATAAATATAATAATAATAATAATAATAATAATAATAATAATAATAATAATAATAAAAATATATATAAAAATAATAATTAATAATAAATATAATAATAATAATAATAATAAATATAAAAATAATAACGAATAATAAATATAATAATAATAATAATAATAATAATAATAATAATAATAATAATAATAATAATAAAAATATATATAAAAATAATAATTAATAATAATATATATAAAATATATATAAATATATATATATCTCTATATATTTTGTTTCCCTCACTTCCTGTCTAGTGAAATCGTTGTCACTGGGACAGGAAGTGCGGCCAGCACTGAGGGAAGGGTGCTGTGATGTTTCCAGGATCCCCCCCCCCCCCCCACCAGCCACGATCTGCACGCCTTGCATTAAGGAGCATAGAGACCCAGGATTAGGTGCGGAATAAAACCTCAGACCAAAAATCTGAACAAAGCACATCCCCGTCTATAGTGTGTATTTGTCTCAGTACAGAGCACTAAGTGTCATTTCTCTCTGCTGCCCCCTTCCTGACACAAGTTTTCCTGACACCAAGAGAAAAAAAAAAAGGTGTCAGGGGAAAGGATGGAGGCTCCAGCACACAGCCTGTGATTGAAAGCCTCAGCTCTGTGCCTGTGTGCTGTGTGAAGAAGGGGGGGTCCCTTCCCTCCAATCAGCTCTTACTAAGCTGTAACTTCAACTCCCCTTTGTGTTGTCACTACTGGTAGAATTCTCAACCAGGGGGAAAGATAAGAAGGTGACAACACAGAACCATAATTAGGAGACAGTTGTCACCCTATAACTGGAAGCTTCTAAGCAAGGATACTTCCTGCTATAGGGCGCCTGTATATTGTATATCAGCACTGCTGGCAGTATACTCAACCACGGGCACATGTGAGAAGGTGACAACGCAAGAGCACAATTGTGAGACAGTTGTCACCCTATAACAGGAAGTTTCTAACCAAAGACACTTCCTGCTAAAAGGTGCCGGTGTGATGTCAATCGGGTGGCCACAGGGGAAGGTGACAACACAGAAGTACAACTCGGGGACAGTTGTCACTCTATAACAGGAAGTGCCTAACCAAGGACACTTCCTGTTATAGGGTATTTAATGTGTGCAGAATACCTAATCACCGGAGCAAGTGACAGGGTGACAACGCAGAAGCATAATGAGGAGACAGTTGTCACCCTATTACAGGAAGTGTTGGAGCGAGGAAACTTCTTGTTATAGGGTGCCGGTGTATTGTGCGTCGGCACTGCTGTTAGTATACCCAACCACGGGCGCACATGAGAGGGTGACAACACAGAACCCTAATGAGGAGACAGTTGTCACCTTATAGCAGGACGTTTCTAACCAAGGACAGTCCCTGTTATAGGGCGCCTGTATAATTGTATCGGTCCTGCTGCCGGTAGACTTATTCCGGGGTGCATGTGAGAGGGTGACAACGCAGGCACACAATTGGGAGACAGTTGTCACCCTTTAATTGGGGGTTTCTTATAACAGGAAGTATCTGAGTGAGGGCACTTCCTGTTATGGGGTGCCCGTGCAACGTGGGTTATCACTGCTGGTAGAATTCTCAAGCAGGGGGAAAGATAAGAGGGTGACAACACAGAAACATAATTAGGAGACAGTTGTCACCCTATAACAAGAAGTGTCTGACCAAGGAAAGTTGTTTGTATAAAGTGTGTTGGCACTGCTGGTAGTATACTCAACCACGGGCGTACGTGAGAGGGTGACAACGGAGGAGCACAATTGTGAGACAGTTGTCACCCTATAACAGGAAGTGTCTGAGTGAGGGCACTTCCTGTTATGGGGTGCCCGTGCATTGTGGGTTATCACTGCTGGTAGAATTCTCAACCAGGGGCACAGATGAGAGAGGGGTGACAACACAGAACCCTAATGAGGAGACAGTTGTCACCTTATAACAGGAAGTGTCTGTCCAAGGAAAGTTGTTTGTATAGGGCGCCTGTAGGAAGTATGTTGGCACTGCTGGTAGTATACTCAACCACAGGCACATGTGAGAAGGTGACAACGCAGAAGCACAATTGGGAGACAGTTGTCACCCTATAACAGGAAGTTTCTAACCAAAGACACTTCCTGCTAAAAGGTGCCGGTGTGATGTCAATCGGGTGGCCACAGGGGAAGGTGACAACACAGAAGTACAACTCGGGGACAGTTGTCACTCTATAACAGGAAGTGCCTAACCAAGGACACTTCCTGTTATAGGGTATTTAATGTGTGCAGAATACCTAATCACCGGAGCAAGTGACAGGGTGACAACGCAGGAGCATAATGAGGAGACAGTTGTCACCTTATTACAGGAAGTGTCGGAGCGAGGAAACTTCCTGTTATAGGGGGGGGGGGTCTGTGCAATGTGTATTATCACTGCTGGTAGAATCCTCCACCAGGGGCACAGATAAGACAGGGTGACAACACAGGAGCATAATGAGGAGACAGTTGTCACCCTATAACAGGAAGTGTCGGAGCGAGGAAACTTCTTGTTATAGGGTGCCGGTGTAATGTGCTGTTAGTATACCCAACCACGGCGCACATGAGAGGGTGACAACACAGAACCCTAATGAGGAGACAGTTGTCACCCTATAGCAGGACGTTTCTACCCAAGGACAGTCGCTGTTATAGGGCGCCGGTATAATCGTATCGGTCCCGCTGCCGGTAGACTTATTCCGGGGTGCGTGTGAGAGGGTGACAACACAGAACCCTAATGAGGAGACAGTTGTCACCCTATAGCAGGACGTTTCTACCCAAGGACAGTCGCTGTTATAGGGCGCCGGTATAATCGTATCGGTCCCGCTGCCGGTAGACTTATTCCGGGGTGCGTGTGAGAGGGTGACAACGCAGGAGCACAATCGGGAGACAGTTGTCACCTTATAACAGGAAGTGTCTGAGTGAGGAAACATCTACAATGATAAATATAAATAAAGATACATTGTTACATTCTGTGAGATTTTTGGGACGGGGTTGGGATCTCCTCTCACCGTCGGGGGAAGCACGGCACCTGCCAAGGCGACACCCCCTCCCCCACCCCCCCATGTCCCAGGATATCTCGGATTATCCGCTCCCAAACAAAAGGGCCCCCAGGGTCCCCTGCAGCCCCCCATCCCCCGATTCTCTCCATTATCCCCGGCAGGTGCCAGCCTGTCACACTGACCATTGTGTAGCGTGTCCCCGGTAACCAGGATACAAAGCCCCCCCGTCTTTTATGTATTAAAGGGGGGAGGGGAAAAGGGGGGGTATTAGCGGGGGTAAGAGAAGCTGGTTGAAGTGGGGGGGGGGGTGAAGCTGCAGCCGGCTGGGAACCATCTGAGCGAAGACTTACCAGAATCACACTCCAGCCTTTGTTGGGGTCTCACAATGGGCCCCTCGGCCCCCGGCCCCCCATCCTGCGCTTTTCTCCGGTCCTCCCCGCCCCGACGTTCAGCCTCCCCGTCCCATCGGGCGACAAAAGGCCTCCGGCGGTGATGGATCTCCCCCTCCTCCTCCTCCTCGTCTGTCTGCTCCGGGGCTGCAGGATCAATACCGATTGGCCCTTCCCTCTTCTATTCTCGGCGTTTTCCCAGGCAGCCAATCGGCGTCCGCAGCTGACGACACCACCGGGGGGCGCCGCCGGAACCCTGGCTGTAAATATCAGGAGTAAAAGGGGACACGAGGGGACAGCTAAGCCCGGCTCGGCCCCTTTGCACCGTCACCCACATGAGGGAGGGGGGATTTACACCCCGGCGCCCGGTAACACGCAAAACACCAAATATACGAATTTATACCCGGAAACGGCGCCGGAGAAAACCGATGAGAGGAGATTAAATTATAAAATAAAAAAATAATCCCCCCCGTCACCGATCTCGGGTTACGTCCCCTTTAAGAGCGCGTTCGCAGTTGTGCGTTGCGTTGATGCTCGCGTGTTAAGGCGCGTTTGTGTTACGGGAAAACCAGCGCCACATTACGGGCGCGTTTACACCTGACTGTGCGTTCCCGATCGCCTTTTGTACGTTCTTCACATAGTTACATTGTTAAAAAGACACAAGTCCATCTAGTTAAACCGTTAAAATAAATAAATAAAAATAAAATAAAATGAATGAATGAATTAAAATAAATAAATACAATGAATGAATTAAAATAAGTAAATAAAATAAATCAATAATAATAAAAAAATATCAAGTCCATCTAGTTCAACTATTAAAATAAATAAATAAAAATAAATCAATAATAATAATAACAATAAAAAAAAAATATCAAGTCCATCTTAGTTCAACTATTAAAATAATATTATAAAAAGAAATCAATAAAAAAAAAATGAATGAATGAATTAAAATAAATAAATAAATAAAATGAATGAATTAAAATAAATAAATAAAATAAATGAATTAAAATAAATAAATACAATGAATGAATTAAAATAAATAAATAAAATAAATGAATTAAAATAAATAAATACAATGAATGAATTAAAATAAATAAATACAATGAATGAACAAATTTAAATAAGTAAATAAAATAAATCAATAATAATAAAAATATATATCAAGTCCATCTAGTTCAACTATTAAAATAAATAAATAAAATGAATGAATTAAAATAAGTAAATAAAATAAATCAATAATAATAAAAAAATATCAAGTCCATCTAGTTCAACTATTAAAATAAATAAATAAAAATAAATCAATAATAATAATAACAAAAAAAATATCAAGTCCATCTTAGTTCAACTATTAAAATAATATTATAAAAAGAAATCAATAAAATAAATAAATAAATAAAAAATGAATTAATGAATTAAAATAAATAAATAAAATGAATGAATTAAAATAAATAAATACAATTAATGAATGAATTTAAATAAGTAAATAAAATAAATCAATAATAATAAAAAAATATCAAGTCCATCTAGTTCAACTATTAAAATAAATAAATAAAATGAATGAATTAAAATAAATAAATACAATGAATGAATGAATTAAAATAAGTAAATAAAATAAATCAATAATAATACAAAAATATCAAGTCCATCTAGTTCAACTATTAAAATAAATAAATAAAAATAAATCAATAATAATAATAAAAAAAAAATATCAAGTCCATCTTAGTTCAACTATTAAAATAATATTATAAAAAGAAATCAATAAAATAAATCAATTAATTAAAAAATAAATACAATTAATGAATCACCTTATTTATCGGCGTATAACACACACCCTAACTTTAAGACGGAAGTTTCGGGAAAAACGAAAACTTTCCACAGCCCCCTGCGTTTACCCTCTATTTTCAGGGTAAAAAGGTGAGTGTTATACGCCAATAAATACAGTAATTAAAATAAATAGATAAATAAAATAAATCAATTAATTAAAATAAATCAATAATAAAAACAATAGTCCATCTAGTTTAACTATTAAAATAAATAAATAAAAATAAATTAATTAATTAATTAAAATCAATCAATAATAAAAAAAAATATCAAGTCCATCTAGTTCAACTATTAAAATAATATTATAAAAAAGAAATCAATAAAATAAATTTATTAATTCATTAAAATAATGAAAAAAGTGCATTTAAATAAATAAATACAATAAAAAAATCATTAAAATAAATCAATAAATCAATAATATCAAGTTCATCTAGTTCAACTATTAAAATAAATCAATAAAAATAAAAAAAAATAATTGAAATAAATCAATAATAAAAACAAATATCGAGTCCATCTAGCTCAACTACTAAAATAAATAAATAACAACAAATAAAATAAAAAAATAACAATAAATAAAATAAATACATATCAAGTCCATCTAGTTCAACTATTAAGATAAATAAATAAAAAAAAATAAAAAAAATAAGAAAATAAATAAAAATAAAATAAATAAATTAATTAAAATAAATTAAAATAAACCAATAAAAAAATATCAAGTCCATCTAGTGCAGGGGTATCAAACTCAATGTCATCGCGGGCGGCATCAGCATTATGGTTGCCCTGAAAAGGGCCGGTTGTATCTGTAAGATTAGATGTCCAGCGCATTCCCCTCCCCTTATATTAGATGTCAAGAGCCACCCCACCATCAGATGTTGAAGCGGAGTTCCACCCAAAAATGGAACTTCCGCTTAACCCACTCCTCGCCCCCTTACATGCCACATTTGGCATGTCATTTTTTTGGGGGGGGGGGAGTGGGGGCTTCAGGAGAAGGGGACTTCCTGTCCCACTTCCTCCTTCCGCCGAGGGGCTGGTAAGGCGATTAGCTTAATCGCCTATTGCAGCCCCTCCCTGTAAGCGAGCGCCTGTCCAATCGGACGGCGACGCTCGCGAATGCGCAGTGCCGCTCGCGCATGCGCAGTGGGTGCCCGGCCGTGAAGCCGAAAGCTGTCACTGCCGGGTGCCCACACTAGGAGCGGGCGAGGGGGGGCGAGGAGCGGAGCCCCGGCCGGCGCGTCGCTGGAGCCGCGGAGCAGGTAAGTGTCTGTTTATTAAAAGCCAGCAGCTATACTTTTTGTAGCTGCTGACTTTTAATAAACGTAAAAAAAGTCTGGAACTCCCCTTTAAGTCCCCCACCCTCCCTTACATCACAGCGCACCCCTCTTTCCTTACGCTGCTGCTGGGAAGAAGCTGGATGCATTGCTTGAAAGCAGAAAGTAGGGGTCTGGAGGAGGACCAAAGGAGGGCTGGAGCCACATTGAAATGGCCTGGAGGGCCGGATTCGGCCCCGCGGGCCTTGTGTTTGCCACCTATGATCTAGTTCAACTATTAAAAAAAAAAAAAAAAAATTTAAATAAATCAATAATAAAAATATATATATATCAAGTCCATCTAGTTCAACTATTAAAATAATATTATAAAAATAAATCAATAAAATAAATAAAAATAAATAAGTCAATATAAATAAATTAATTAATTAATTAACAAAAATAAAATAACATTAATTAATTAAAACGAATCAATAAATCAATAATAAAAAAAATATGAAGATCATCTAGCTCAACTATTAAAATAAATAATAAAAAATAAATAAAATAAAAAAATTAAAATAAATCAATAAAAAAAATATCAAGTCCATCTAGTTCAACTATCAAAATAAATAAATAAAAAACAATAAAATTAATGAATTAATTAATTTAAATAAATAAATAAAATACGTGAATAAATAAATTAATTAAAATAAATCAATAAAAAAATATCAAGTCCATCTAGTTCAGCCATTAAATAAATATTGTATATACAATAATGTATATAAAATAATAAATATAAAATAATGTATATAAAATAATAAATATAAAATAATGTATATATAATAATATATGTATAATGTATGTATAGATCATGTATATCTATCTATCTGTATACACACAGACACCCTGGGATGGGATGGGGGCGGAGCAGGATGATACAGACAGATGGGAGGGGGTGGAGTTAGAGAACAAAGGGGCGGGGAAATTAAACATAGGAGGCCAAACTTTACAGACATACATAATAGAGGGCGGAGTAATACAGCGAAGGGGGCGGGAAGAGTACAAGTAGGGGGCGGTGATTACAGCGGAGGTCGGCGGCAGAGAAGGGGGAGGAGTGATGTACAGAGTAGAGGGCGGGACCATGCGCGGTGGGAGGTGGGTAATAATAAAGTTGGAGGCGGGATGATAGGAGCACATATAGAGAAGGGGGTGGAGTATTGGAGAGTGAGGGGCGGGGTGATTAGAGTCACGCAGAGAAGGGGCGGAGTATTGCAGAGTGAGGGGCGGGGTGATAGGAACACACAGAGAAGGGGGTGGAGTATGGGAGATTGAGGGGCGGGGTAATAGGAAGACACAGAGAAGGGGGTGGAGTATTGGAGATTGAGGGGCGGGGTGATAGGAAGACACAGAGAAGGGGGTGGAGTATCGGAGATTGAGGGGCGGGGTGATAGGAGTCACACAGGGCAGGGGGCGGAGTTTTGCAGAGTGAGGGACGGGATGATAGGAGCACACAGTGAAGGGGGCGGGGTAGAGCCCCTCGGACTGGCCGGGTCCCCGTAGTACGCTCCTCCCCCCGCTAGGGGTCGCTGTACGGATCAGGCCCGGGCCGCCCCCCATGTGCTCGGTGTTTGTAGTCAGTGCCGGGTGTCGGACGGACAGACGGGCGGAGAGTTGTTGGAGGACGGAAGTGCAGAGCTCCGGTTGGACTTGTTGAGGTGAGGGGTCCGGGAGGGGAGATGGAGGACGGGGAGAGGGGACACGTGTGTCCGGACACAGCCCATTGTTCCGGAGCCGGCCGACACAAAGAGCCGCCATCACCGCCACTCCGGGGGGACCGAGAGCACCACCGGGGCCATACTGGGAGCGCTGGGCCAGGACTGGGGACATACTGGGAGCACTGGACCAGGACTGGGGGATACTGGGAGCACTGGATTAGGACTGGGGGGATACTGGGAGCACTGGACCAGGACTGGGGGATACTGGGGTATACTAGGAGCACTGGGCCAGGACTGTGGGCATACTGGGAGTACTGGGGGGATACTAGGAGCACTGGGCCAGGACTGTGGGCATACTGGGAGTACTGGGGGGATACTAGGAGCACTGGGCCAGGACTGGGGACATACTGGGAGGACTGGGGCGATACTAGGAGCACTGGGCCAGGACTGTGGGCATACTGGGGGATACTAAGAGGACTGGGGGCAGGGCCGGCCTTTGCGTTGTGCGAGTTGTGCGATCGCACAAGGCGCCTTGGACAATACGGGCGCCGTGCGGCTGTCACATCTTGCAGTCACTTTACTAAAAATATGTTGAATGTGGTAGGAGCAGAGCGGCCGCCGCCCGTGTCACTGCTCAGCAAGAGCACGGCACCCCGGCGCTGCGGGGGGGGGGAGCGTCGCGCACGCTGACACTCATGCACGGGGTCTTGACCCTCCCTCCTCCTCTCCTCTCCTTGTCTCAGGTGGTACTGGCCTGGGTAGCGCGGCGCCGTAGCGTAAAGCGTGCATGCGTGATGCATGCCGCTCACCTTCAAATCCTAATGGCGCCAAGAGGCAGCAGAGCACTGACCGACTGAAGCCGGGACCTGCCTGACAGACTGCCGTAACTCTGAAGAAAAGTAACGGTAAGGCAGCCCGTCCCCTCCCCCTTATCTAGCAGGCTCACACCTGTCATTCCCTCTCCCCCCCCCCACCTGTACACCAGATGTGAGCCTGTAAAATTTTTTTTATATGTTATAGCAAAACATAAAATTCATTTTTTTTCTCAAAATTGGTCTTTTGTTAGAGAAAAAAAAACGAAAAAAATAAAACGCAGAGGTGATCAAATATCACTGTGCAGTTGTCAGCTTAAGTTAAAGTAGAGGTTTACCTAAAAAAAATTTTTTATCATTGCATTAGGCTATTTAGTAGAATGAGAATCTGCGTTTGTTTTTTAAAAATGCTAGCGGGACATACCTTTTTCTATATAGATGATCAACGCGGCTTCCGGGTATGGTCGTCGGGGCTGGGCGTTCCTAATTGATTGACAGGCATCCCGACAACGCATACAGCGCGTCACGAGTTGCCCAAAGAAGCCGAACGTCGGTGCGGCTCTATACGGCGCCTGCGCACCGACGTTCGGCTTCTTTCGGCAACTCGTGACGCGCTGTATGCGTTGTCGGGATGCCTGTCAATCAATTAGGAACGCCCAGCCCCGACAACCATACCCGGAAGCCGCGTTGATCATCTATATAGAAAAAGGTATGTCCCGCTAGCATTTTTAAAAAACAAACGCAGATTCTCATTCTACTAAATAGCCTAATGCAATGATAATTTTTTTTTTTTTTTTTAGGTGAACCTCCACTTTAAGCAGCGCACATAGCAAAACATGGCCTATCATGAAAGAGGGGGGGTAAATCTTCCAGAGGTCCGATTTTTTTGCCCAGAGTTTATTTATACTTCAGGCAGTCTGTAATTGGCCTGTACTCCTACAGAGGATCACTTAATGTTTGTGACACCCCATGTTTATTGCCTGAAGTATAAATAAACTTGCCTGAAGTATAAATAAATCTGGGCAAAAAAAAAA
>NW_024404749.1:0-33925 GCF_905171775.1 Rana temporaria
CCCCCCCCCCCCCCTCCTCCACACACACACCCCCCCCCCACACACACTCCCCCCCCCCCCCCCCCCCACACACACACACACACCCCCTCCTCCACTCCCCCCCTCCTCCACACACACACACACACACACACACACCCCCCCACACACACACACACACACACACACTTCTCCACACAAACACACCCCCCTTACCCCCCACATACATCCTCCACCCCCCCCACACACACACACACACCCTCCTCCACCACCCCTCTCACACACCCACTCCCCCCCCCCCCCCCACACGCACTCTTCTCCACACAAACACACCCCCCTTCCCCCCCACATACACCCTCCACCCCCCCTCACACACACAGGCTCCTCCCATGTACATGAGAATCACAGGCTCCTCCCACGTACAAGCTTATGGGACCCGTAGGAGAAAGGAGTCACGTGACCACCATACTCGTCTACTATTGGAAGTATCTGGTGTGGCCCCTCGCAGGCGCGGCTCCATAAATTCATTCTGAATGCCCCCCCCAGTGCACAGAACAAGCCTGCTCCGCAGCACACTGCAACGCATCATTATTAAGGTGATGTGCGTTGTGGTTGCCCGTAGATACGGCAGACACGCTCCATGGAGGCTGAAGATCTTATTCAAAGCCAATGGGGCTCGTGACTACAACAATGGCGGGGTGCAGAGACCCCTCCCAGAATGAAATGTGCGTTCAACGCATCAGAAATCGGGGCGTCGCAAATCCTCGGAGCCCATTGGTTTGCGTCCGTGGCGATATGTAGCGCATATCGCAATCAATGTTTCCGTGTGCTTACACTTGTACGCGTGGGGGGGCCTCACATGATTGGGTTTTTGGGGGGCGGAGGGGATTTTATGCACTTGGGTGTAACTTGAACTTTTTTTTCATCATAAGGAATAATTTTTTTTCTCTTTAATGAATGTAATGGGAACGCACATCACATGGTGGGATCCTCTGCGGTGATCCTTGGGGTGGGATCCTCTGCGGTGATCCTTGGGGTGGGATCCTCTGCGGTGATCCTTGGGGTGGGATCCTCTGCGGTGATCCTTGGGGTGCTGTAATCAGGGACCTGTGGGGGGCGCTGTACTCGGGAGCCTGTGGGGGGCGCTGTACTCGGGAGCCTGTGGGGGGCGCTGTTGTCGGGGGGCCTGTGGGGGGCGCTGTACTCGGGAGCCTGTGGGGGGCGCTGTACTCGGGAGCCTGTGGGGGGCGCTGTTGTCGGGGGGCCTGTGGGGGGCGCTGTAATTGGGGGGCCTGTGGGGGTGCTGTACTCGGGAGCCTGTGGGGGGCGCTGTTGTCGGGGGGCCTGTGGGGGGCGCTGTATTTGGGAGCCTGTGGGGGGCGATGTTGTCGGGGGGCGCTGTAATCAGGGGGCCTGTGGGGGGCGCTGTAATCGGGAAGCCTGTGGGGGGCGCTGTAATCGGGAGCCTGTGGGGGGCGCTGTAATCGGGGGGCCTGTGGGGGGCGCTGTAATCGGGGGCCTGTGGGGGGCGCTGTAATCGGGGGGCCTGTGGGGGGCGCTGTAATCGGGGGGCCTGTGGGGGGCGCTGTAATCGGGGGGCCTGTGGGGGGCGCTGTAATCGGGGGGCCTGTGGGGGGCGCTGTAATCGGGGGGCGCTGTAATCGGGGAGCCTGTGGAGGGCGCTGTAATTGGGAGCCTGTGGGGGGCGCTGTAATTGGGAGCCTGTGGGGGGCGCTGTAATTGGGAGCCTGTGGGGGGCGCTGTAATCGGGAGCCTGTGGGGGGCGCTGTAATCGGGAGCCTGTGGGGGGGCGCTGTAATCGGGAGCCTGTGGGGGGCGCTGTAATTGGGAGCCTGTGGGGGGGCGCTGTAATTGGGAGCCTGTGGGGGGGCGCTGTACTCGGGAGCCTGTGGGGGGGCGCTGTACTCGGGAGCCTGTGGGGGGCGATGTTGTCGGGGGGCGCTGTAATCGGGGGCCTGTGGGGGGCGCTGTAATCGGGAAGCCTGTGGGGGGTGCTGTAATTGGGAGCCTGTGGGGGGCGCTGTAATCGGGAAGCCTGTGGGGGGCGCTGTAATTGGGAGCCTGTGGGTGGCGCTGTAATCGGGAGCCTGTGGGGGGCGCTGTAATTGGGAGCCGCTGTACTCGGGAGCCTGTGGGGGGCGCTGTACTCGGGAGCCTGTGGGGGGCGCTGTAATCTGGGGGCCTGTGGGGGGCGCTGTAATCTGGGGGCCTGTGGGGGGCGCTGTAATCGGGGAGCCTGTGGGGGGCGCTGTAATCGGGAGCCTGTGGGGGGCGCTGTAATCGGGGGGCCTGTGGGGGGCGCTGTAATCGGGAACCTGTGGGGGGCGCTGTAATCGGGGGGCCTGTGAGGGGCGCTGTAATCGGGAGCCTGTGGGGGGCGCTGTAATCGGGAGCCTGTGGGGGGCGCTGTAATCGGGAGCCTGTGGGGGGCGCTGTAATCGGGAAGCCTGTGGGGGGCGCTGTACTCGGGAGCCTGTGGGGGGCGCTGTAATCGGGAGCCTGTGGGGGGCGCTGTAATCGGGAGCCTGTGGGGGGCGCTGTACACACCACATTCCCCGGGACAGTCCAGCGACACGCTGAGGTTATCTCCGGCCCGAGGTGTTGACGTGGCTGAGAGTGACAGTAAATAGGATGATGAGGTCTTGTGTGACGGGGGGGATAGCGGGGGGGATGGCGGGCGGGGATAGCGGGCGGGGGGGATGGCGGGCGGGGGGGATGGCCGCCTGCCAGACATTTCCAGATGTGGTGCCCGGAGAACGGCCTCCGGCTGTCATTTCATAACCGCAGATCCACCGTAGAGAAGGAATGTGTGTGTGACATAGAACCGGAAAATAACGGCGGGCGGAGGAAAGAACGCGCCATGTCCAATCTTATGAATCTGCCCATAAATAGACGCACGGCAGGGCGGCTTTGAGCGGACGCACGTTCCATTGGTAGATGTTGGGGGTCAGGATGGGGTGCAGGGTGGAAGGTCGAATGTCGGCGTCTGTAGAAAACACGTCCCATTGGTAGATGTTGGGGGGTCAGGACGGGGTGGAAGGTCGAATGTCGGCGTCTGTAGAAGACACGTCCCATTGGTAGATGTTGGGGGTCAGGACGGGGTGGAAGGTCGAATGTCGGCGTCTGTAGAAGACACGTCCCATTGGTAGATGTTGGGGGGTCAGGACGGGGTGGAAGGTCGAATGTCGGCGTCTGTAGAAGACACGTCCAATTGGTAGATGTTGGGGGTCAGGACGGGGTGGAAGGTCGAATGTCGGCGTCTGTAGAAGACACGTCCAATTGGTAGATGTTGGGGGTCAGGACGGGGTGGAAGGTCGAATGTCGGCGTCTGTAGAAGACACGTCCCATTGGTAGATGTTGGGGGGTCAGGACGGGGTGGAAGGTCGAATGTGGGCGTCTGTAGAAAACACGTCCCATTGGTAGATGTTGGGGGTCAGGACGGGGTGGAAGGTCGAATGTCGGCGTCTGTAGAAGACACGTCCCATTGGTAGATGTTGGGGGTCAGGACGGGGTGGAAGGTCGAATGTCGGCGTCTGTAGAAGACACGTCCCATTGGTAGATGTTGGGGGGTCAGGACGGGGTGGAAGGTCGAATGTCGGCGTCTGTAGAAGACACGTCCCATTGGTAGATGTTGGGGGTCAGGACGGGGTGGAAGGTCGAATGTCGGCGTCTGTAGAAGACACGTCCAATTGGTAGAGGTTGGGGGTCAGGACGGGGTGGAAGGTCGAATGTCGGCGTCTGTAGAAGACACGTCCCATTGGTAGATGTTGGGGGTCAGGATGGGGTGCAGGGTGGAAGGTCGAATGTCGGCGTCTGTAGAAGACACGTCCCATTGGTAGATGTTGGGGGTCAGGATGGGGTGGAAGGTCGAATGTCGGCGTCTGTAGAAGACACGTCCCATTGGTAGATGTTGGGGGTCAGGATGGGGTGCAGGGTGGAAGGTCGAATGTCGGCGTCTGTAGAAGACACGTCCCATTGGTAGATGTTGGGGGTCAGGACGGGGTGGAAGGTCGAATGTGGGCGTCTGTAGAAGACACGTCCCATTGGTAGATGTTGGGGGTCAGGACGGGGTGGAAGGTCGAATGTCGGCGTCTGTAGAAGACACGTTCCATTGGTAGATGTTGGGGGTCAGGATGGGGTGCAGGGTGGAAGGTCGAATGTCGGCGTCTGTAGAAGACACGTCCCATTGGTAGATGTTGGGGGTCAGGATGGGGTGGAAGGTCGAATGTCGGTGTCTGTAGAAGACACGTCCCATTGGTAGATGTTGGTGGGTCAGGACGGGGTGGAAGGTAGAATGTCGGCGTCTGTAGAAGACACGTCCCATTGGTAGATGTTGGGGGGTCAGGACGGGGTGGAAGGTCGAATGTCGGCGTCTGTAGAAGACACGTCCCATTGGTAGATGTTGGGGGGTCAGGACGGGGTGGAAGGTAGAATGTGGGCGTCTGTAGAAAACACGTCCCATTGGTAGATGTTGGGGGTCAGGATGGGGTGGAAGGTCGAATGTCGGCGTCTGTAGAAGACACGTTCCATTGGTAGATGTTGGGGGGTCAGGACGGGGTGGAAGGTCGAATGTCGGCGTCTGTAGAAGACACGTCCCATTGGTAGATGTTGGGGGTCAGGACGGGGTGGAAGGTCGAATGTCGGCGTCTGTAGAAGACACGTCCCATTGGTAGATGTTGGGGGTCAGGATGGGGTGGGGTGGAAGGTCGAATGTCGGCGTCTGTAGAAGACACGTTCCATTGGTAGATGTTGGGGGTCAGGATGGGGTGGAAGGTCGAATGTCGGCGTCTGTAGAAGACACGTTCCATTGGTAGATGTTGGGGGTCAGGACGGGGTGGAAGGTCGAATGTCGGCGTCTGTAGAAGACACGTTCCATTGGTAGATGTTGGGGGGTCAGGACGGGGTGGAAGGTCGAATGTCGGCGTCTGTAGAAGACACGTTCCATTGGTAGATGTTGGGGGTCAGGACGGGGTGGAAGGTCGAATGTCGGCGTCTGTAGAAGACACGTCCCATTGGTAGATGTTGGGGGTCAGGATGGGGTGCAGGGTGGAAGGTCGAATGTCGGCGTCTGTAGAAGACACGTCCCATTGGTAGATGTTGGTGGGTCAGGACGGGGTGGAAGGTAGAATGTCGGCGTCTGTAGAAGACACGTCCCATTGGTAGATGTTGGGGGGTCAGGACGGGGTGGAAGGTCGAATGTCGGCGTCTGTAGAAGACACGTCCCATTGGTAGATGTTGGGGGGTCAGGACGGGGTGGAAGGTCGAATGTCGGCGTCTGTAGAAGACACGTCCCATTGGTAGATGTTGGGGGTCAGGATGGGGTGGAAGGTAGAATGTCGGCGTCTGTAGAAGACACGTCCCATTGGTAGATGTTGGGGGGTCAGGACGGGGTGGAAGGTCGAATGTCGGCGTCTGTAGAAGACACGTTCCATTGGTAGATGTTGGGGGTCAGGACAGGGTGGAAGGTCGAATGTGGGCGTCTGTAGAAGACACGTCCCATTGGTAGATGTTGGGGGTCAGGACGGGGTGGAAGGTCGAATGTCGGCGTCTGTAGAAGACACGTCCCATTGGTAGATGTTGGGGGTCAGGACGGGGTGGAAGGTCGAATGTCGGCGTCTGTAGAAGACACGTCCCATTGGTAGATGTTGGGGGTCAGGACGGGGTGGAAGGTCGAATGTCGGCGTCTGTAGAAGACACGTCCAATTGGTAGATGTTGGGGGTCAGGACGGGGTGGAAGGTCGAATGTCGGCGTCTGTAGAAGACACGTCCAATTGGTAGATGTTGGGGGTCAGGACGGGGTGGAAGGTCGAATGTCGGCGTCTGTAGAAGACACGTCCCATTGGTAGATGTTGGGGGTCAGGATGGGGTGCAGGGTGGAAGGTCGAATGTCGGCGTCTGTAGAAGACACGTCCCATTGGTAGATGTTGGGGGTCAGGATGGGGTGGAAGGTCGAATGTCGGCGTCTGTAGAAGACACGTCCCATTGGTAGATGTTGGGGGTCAGGACGGGGTGGAAGGTCGAATGTGGGCGTCTGTAGAAGACACGTCCCATTGGTAGATGTTGGGGGTCAGGACGGGGTGGAAGGTCGAATGTCGGCGTCTGTAGAAGACACGTTCCATTGGTAGATGTTGGGGGTCAGGATGGGGTGCAGGGTGGAAGGTCGAATGTCGGCGTCTGTAGAAGACACGTCCCATTGGTAGATGTTGGGGGTCAGGATGGGGTGCAGGGTGGAAGGTCGAATGTCGGCGTCTGTAGAAGACACGTCCCATTGGTAGATGTTGGGGGGTCAGGATGGGGTGCAGGGTGGAAGGTCGAATGTCGGCGTCTGTAGAAGACACGTCCCATTGGTAGATGTTGGGGGTCAGGATGGGGTGGGGTGGAAGGTCGAATGTCGGCGTCTGTAGAAGACACGTCCAATTGGTAGATGTTGGGGGTCAGGACGGGGTGGAAGGTCGAATGTCGGCGTCTGTAGAAGACACGTCCCATTGGTAGATGTTGGGGGTCAGGACGGGGTGGAAGGTAGAATGTCGGCGTCTGTAGAAGACACGTCCCATTGGTAGATGTTGGGGGTCAGGATGGGGTGCAGGGTGGAAGGTCGAATGTCGGCGTCTGTAGAAGACACGTCCCATTGGTAGATGTTGGGGGTCAGGACGGGGTGGAAGGTCGAATGTCGGCGTCTGTAGAAGACACGTCCCATTGGTAGATGTTGGGGGTCAGGATGGGGTGGAAGGTAGAATGTCGGCGTCTGTAGAAGACACGTCCCATTGGTAGATGTTGGGGGGTCAGGACGGGGTGGAAGGTCGAATGTCGGCGTCTGTAGAAGACACGTCCCATTGGTAGATGTTGGGGGGTCAGGACGGGGTGGAAGGTCGAATGTCGGCGTCTGTAGAAGACACGTTCCATTGGTAGATGTTGGGGGTCAGGACGGGGTGGAAGGTCGAATGTGGGCGTCTGTAGAAGACACGTCCCATTGGTAGATGTTGGGGGTCAGGACGGGGTGGAAGGTCGAATGTCGGCGTCTGTAGAAGACACGTTCCATTGGTAGATGTTGGGGGTCAGGATGGGGTGCAGGGTGGAAGGTCGAATGTCGGCGTCTGTAGAAGACACGTCCCATTGGTAGATGTTGGGGGTCAGGATGGGGTGCAGGGTGGAAGGTCGAATGTCGGCGTCTGTAGAAGACACGTCCCATTGGTAGATGTTGGGGGGTCAGGATGGGGTGCAGGGTGGAAGGTCGAATGTCGGCGTCTGTAGAAGACACGTCCCATTGGTAGATGTTGGGGGTCAGGATGGGGTGGAAGGTCGAATGTCGGCGTCTGTAGAAGACACGTCCCATTGGTAGATGTTGGGGGGTCAGGACTGGGGGGACGGGGTGGAAGGTCGAATGTCGGCGTCTGTAGAAGACACGTTCCATTGGTAGATGTTGGGGGTCAGGACGGGGTGGGGTGGAAGGTCGAATGTCGGCGTCTGTAGAAGACACGTCCCATTGGTAGATGTTGGGGGTCAGGATGGGGTGGAAGGTCGAATGTCGGCGTCTGTAGAAGACACGTCCCATTGGTAGATGTTGGGGGTCAGGATGGGGTGGGGTGGAAGGTCGAATGTCGGCGTCTGTAGAAGACACGTTCCATTGGTAGATGTTGGGGGTCAGGATGGGGTGGAAGGTCGAATGTCGGCGTCTGTAGAAGACACGTTCCATTGGTAGATGTTGGGGGTCAGGACGGGGTGGAAGGTCGAATGTCGGCGTCTGTAGAAGACACGTCCCATTGGTAGATGTTGGGGGTCAGGACGGGGTGGAAGGTCGAATGTCGGCGTCTGTAGAAGACACGTTCCATTGGTAGATGTTGGGGGTCAGGATGGGGTGGAAGGTCGAATGTCGGCGTCTGTAGAAGACACGTTCCATTGGTAGATGTTGGGGGTCAGGATGGGGTGGAAGGTCGAATGTGGGCGTCTGTAGAAGACACGTTCCATTGGTAGATGTTGGGGGTCAGGATGGGGTGGAAGGTAGAATGTGGGCGTCTGTAGAAGACACGTCCCATTGGTAGATGTTGGGGGTCAGGACGGGGTGGAAGGTCGAATGTCGGTGTCTGTAGAAGACACGTCCCATTGGTAGATGTTGGTGGGTCAGGACGGGGTGGAAGGTAGAATGTCGGCGTCTGTAGAAGACACGTCCCATTGGTAGATGTTGGGGGGTCAGGACGGGGTGGAAGGTCGAATGTCGGCGTCTGTAGAAGACACGTCCCATTCGTAGATGTTGGGGGGTCAGGACGGGGTGGAAGGTCGAATGTCGGCGTCTGTAGAAGACACGTTCCATTGGTAGATGTTGGGGGTCAGGATGGGGTGGAAGGTAGAATGTGGGCGTCTGTAGAAAACACGTCCCATTGGTAGATGTTGGGGGTCAGGATGGGGTGGAAGGTCGAATGTCGGTGTCTGTAGAAGACACGTCCCATTGGTAGATGTTGGGGGTCAGGACGGGGTGGAAGGTCGAATGTCGGCGTCTGTAGAAGACACGTTCCATTGGTAGATGTTGGGGGTCAGGACGGGGTGGAAGGTCGAATGTCGGCGTCTGTAGAAGACACGTCCCATTGGTAGATGTTGGGGGTCAGGACGGGGTGGAAGGTCGAATGTCGGCGTCTGTAGAAGACACGTCCCATTGGTAGATGTTGGGGGTCAGGACAGGGGGGACGGGGTGGAAGGTCGAATGTCGGTGTCTGTAGAAGACACGCTCCATTGGTAGATGTTGGGGGGTCAGGACGGGGTGGAAGGTCGAATGTGGGCGTCTGTAGAAGACACGTTCCATTGGTAGATGTTGGGGGTCAGGACGGGGTGGAAGGTAGAATGTCGGCGTCTGTAGAAGACACGTCCCATTGGTAGATGTTGGGGGGTCAGGACGGGGTGGAAGGTAGAATGTCGGCGTCTGTAGAAGACACGTCCCATTCATAGATGTTGGGGGGTCAGGACGGGGTGGAAGGTAGAATGTCGGCGTCTGTAGAAGACACGTCCCATTGGTAGATGTTGGTGGGTCAGGACGGGGTGGAAGGTAGAATGTCGGCGTCTGTAGAAGACACGTCCCATTGGTAGATGTTGGGGGGTCAGGACGGGGTGGAAGGTCGAATGTCGGCGTCTGTAGAAGACACGTCCCATTGGTAGATGTTGGGGGTCAGGACGGGGTGGAAGGTCGAATGTCGGCGTCTGTAGAAGACACGTCCCATTGGTAGATGTTGGGGGGTCAGGACGGGGTGGAAGGTCGAATGTCGGCGTCTGTAGAAGACACGTTCCATTGGTAGATGTTGGGGGTCAGGACGGGGTGGAAGGTCGAATGTCGGCGTCTGTAGAAGACACGTTCCATTGGTAGATGTTGGGGGTCAGGACGGGGTGGGGTGGAAGGTCGAATGTCGGCGTCTGTAGAAGACACGTCCCATTGGTAGATGTTGGGGGTCAGGACGGGGTGGAAGGTCGAATGTCGGCGTCTGTAGAAGACACGTCCCATTGGTAGATGTTGGGGGTCAGGATGGGGTGGAAGGTCGAATGTCGGCGTCTGTAGAAGACACGTCGCATTGGTAGATGTTGGGGGTCAGGACGGGGTGGAAGGTCGAATGTCGGCGTCTGTAGAAGACACGTCCCATTGGTAGATGTTGGGGGTCAGGATGGGGTGCAGGGTGGAAGGTCGAATGTCGGCGTCTGTAGAAGACACGTCCCATTGGTAGATGTTGGGGGTCAGGATGGGGTGCAGGGTGGAAGGTCGAATGTCGGCGTCTGTAGAAGACACGTCCCATTGGTAGATGTTGGGGGTCAGGACGGGGTGGAAGGTCGAATGTCGGCGTCTGTAGAAGACACGTCCCATTGGTAGATGTTGGGGGTCAGGACGGGGTGGAAGGTCGAATGTCGGCGTCTGTAGAAGACACGTCCCATTGGTAGATGGGGGTCAGGACGGGGTGGAAGGTCGAATGTCGGCGTCTGTAGAAGACACGTCCCATTGGTAGATGTTGGGGGTCAGGGCGGGGTGGAAGGTCGAATGTCGGCGTTTGTAGAAGACACGTCCCATTGGTAGATGTTGGGGGGTCAGGACGGGGTGGAAGGTCGAATGTCGGCGTCTGTAGAAGACACGTCCCATTGGTAGATGTTGGGGGTCAGGATGGGGTGGAAGGTCGAATGTCGGCGTCTGTAGAAGACACGTCGCATTGGTAGATGTTGGGGGTCAGGACGGGGTGGAAGGTCGAATGTCGGCGTCTGTAGAAGACACGTCCCATTGGTAGATGTTGGGGGTCAGGATGTGGTGCAGGGTGGAAGGTCGAATGTCGGCGTCTGTAGAAGACACGTCCCATTGGTAGATGTTGGGGGTCAGGATGGGGTGCAGGGTGGAAGGTCGAATGTCGGCGTCTGTAGAAGACACGTCCCATTGGTAGATGTTGGGGGTCAGGACGGGGTGGAAGGTCGAATGTCGGCGTCTGTAGAAGACACGTCCCATTGGTAGATGTTGGGGGTCAGGACGGGGTGGAAGGTCGAATGTCGGCGTCTGTAGAAGACACGTCCCATTGGTAGATGGGGGTCAGGACGGGGTGGAAGGTCGAATGTCGGCGTCTGTAGAAGACACGTCCCATTGGTAGATGTTGGGGGTCAGGACGGGGTGGAAGGTCGAATGTCGGCGTCTGTAGAAGACACGTCCCATTGGTAGATGTTGGGGGGTCAGGACGGGGTGGAAGGTCGAATGTCGGCGTCTGTAGAAGACACGTTCCATTGGTAGATGTTGGGGGGTCAGGACGGGGTGGAAGGTCGAATGTCGGCGTCTGTAGAAGACACGTCCCATTGGTAGATGTTGGGGGTCAGGACGGGGTGGAAGGTCGAATGTCGGCGTCTGTAGAAGACACGTCCCATTGGTAGATGTTGGGGGTCAGGACGGGGTCAGGATGGGGTCAGGACGGGGTGGAAGGTCGAATGTCGGCGTCTGTAGAAGACACGTCCCATTGGTAGATGGGGGTCAGGACGGGGTGGAAGGTCGAATGTCGGCGTCTGTAGAAGACACGTCCCATTGGTAGATGTTGGGGGTCAGGACGGGGTGGAAGGTGGAATGTCGGCGTCACGTTCCATTGGTAGATGTTGGGGGTCAGGACGGGGTGGAAGGTGGAATGTCGGCGTCACGTTCCATTGGTAGATGTTGGGGGTCAGGACGGGGTGGAAGGTCGAATGTCGGCGTCTGTAGAAGACACGTCCCATTGGTAGATGGGGGTCAGGACGGGGTGGAAGGTCGAATGTCGGCGTCTGTAGAAGACACGTCCCATTGGTAGATGTTGGGGGTCAGGACGGGGTGGAAGGTCGAATGTCGGCGTCTGTAGAAGACACGTGCCATTGGTAGATGTTGGGGGTCAGGACGGGGTGGAAGGTGGAATGTCGGCGTCACGTTCCATTGGTAGATGTTGGGGGGTCAGGACGGGGTGGAAGGTCGAATGTCGGCGTCTGTAGAAGACACGTCCCATTGGTAGATGGGGGTCAGGACGGGGTGGAAGGTCGAATGTCGGCGTCTGTAGAAGACACGTCCCATTGGTAGATGTTGGGGGTCAGGACGGGGTGGAAGGTCGAATGTCGGCGTCTGTAGAAGACACGTCCCATTGGTAGATGTTGGGGGTCAGGACGGGGTGGAAGGTGGAATGTCGGCGTCACGTTCCATTGGTAGATGTTGGGGGTCAGGACGGGGTGGAAGGTCGAATGTCGGCGTCGCGCTCCAGGATGCAGGTGTCGGATTCCCGGCAGAAGAAGAGGAAATGATTCTGCTGGAGAAAGAAGTTTTCTAGCAGATTGTGGGAAGAGAGACTTCACCCCACGAGATGCAGCGAGTGAGTCACGAGGGAGGAGTCACGAGGGAGGAGTCACGAGGGAGGAGTCACGAGGGAGGAGTCACGAGGGAGGAGTCACGGGTGAGTCAGGGAGCCGAGCTCGGAGGAAACGGCCTCAGTCACCTCTTAAAGGCACAGAACTTCTCCTGATTTGTTGGATCTTCTCGCTTTTTCTGATCTGAGAATAAAGAGTCGGATTTATTTGGGGATGAAATAGCATTGTATGGGGGAGGACTGACGCGTTTCTCTGGGATGAAATGATTGGGGAGGACTGACGCGTTTCTCTGGGATGAAATAGCATTGTATTGGGGAGGACTGACGCGTTTCTCTGGGATGAAATAGCATTGTATGGGGGAGGACTGACGCGTTTCTCTGGGATGAAATAGCATTGTATTGGGGAGGACTGACGCGTTTCTCTGGGATGAAATAGCATTGTATGGGGAGGACTGACGCGTTTCTCTGGGATGAAATAGCATTGTATTCGGGAGGACTGACGCGTTTCTCTGGGATGAAATAGCATTGTATGGGGGAGGACTGACGCGTTTCTCTGGGATGAAATAGCATTGTATGGGGGAGGACTGACGCGTTTCTCTGGGATGAAATAGCATTGTATTGGGGAGGACTGACGCGTTTCTCTGGGATGAAATAGCATTGTATGGGGAGGACTGACGCGTTTCTCTGATTTGAAATAGCATTGTATGGGGAGGACTGACGCGTTTCTCTGGGATGAAATAGCATTGTATTGGGGAGGACTGACGCGTTTCTCTGGGATGAAATAGCATTGTATGGGGGAGGACTGACGCGTTTCTCTGGGATGAAATAGCATTGTATTGGGGAGGACTGACGCGTTTCTCTGGGATGAAATAGCATTGTATGGGGAGGACTGACGCGTTTCTCTGGGATGAAATAGCATTGTATGGGGAGGACTGACGCGTTTCTCTGGGATGAAATAGCATTGTATTCGGGAGGACTGACGCGTTTCTCTGGGATGAAATAGCATTGTATGGGGGAGGACTGACGCGTTTCTCTGGGATGAAATAGCATTGTATGGGGGAGGACTGACGCGTTTCTCTGGGATGAAATAGCATTGTATTGGGGAGGACTGACGCGTTTCTCTGGGATGAAATAGCATTGTATGGGGAGGACTGACGCGTTTCTCTGGGATGAAATAGCATTGTATGGGGAGGACTGACGCGTTTCTCTGGGATGAAATAGCATTGTATTCGGGAGGACTGACGCGTTTCTCTGGGATGAAATAGCATTGTATGGGGGAGGACTGACGCGTTTCTCTGGGATGAAATAGCATTGTATTCGGGAGGACTGACGCGTTTCTCTGGGATGAAATAGCATTGTATGGGGGAGGACTGACGCGTTTCTCTGGGATGAAATAGCATTGTATGGGGGAGGACTGACGCGTTTCTCTGGGATGAAATAGCATTGTATTGGGGAGGACTGACGCGTTTCTCTGGGATGAAATAGCATTGTATGGGGAGGACTGACGCGTTTCTCTGATTTGAAATAGCATTGTATGGGGAGGACTGACGCGTTTCTCTGGGATGAAATAGCATTGTATTCGGGAGGACTGACGCGTTTCTCTGGGATGAAATAGCATTGTATGGGGGAGGACTGACGCGTTTCTCTGGGATGAAATAGCATTGTATTGGGGAGGACTGACGCGTTTCTCTGGGATGAAATTATTGGGGAGGACTGACGCATTTCTCTGCTCCTCATGTCACCTGTAATAAATCTTTGGGGTTCGGTGATATTCGGGGGATCGGGTCGGTTCTCTATTGTGATCAAAGTCCCCATTGGAAGATTTCCCCTCTGATCCAATTGTGAGATCTCCAGGACAGAGAGGGGGGATCTCCCTGACGGGGGGCCCCTATAAAATCGTGACGGGTGCTTCCTGTATGAAAGGCAGCATGGAGTGTGTTCTGTCGTCCCCAGCGGGCGTGTTCCAGGATTACCTGATTACAGGAAGAAGGCAGCATGGAGTGTGTTCTGTCGTCCCCAGCGGGCGTGTTCCAGGATTACCTGATTACAGGAAGAAGGCAGCATGGAGTGTGTTCTGTCGTCCCCAGCGGGCGTGTTCCAGGATTACCTGATTACAGGAAGAAGGCAGCATGGAGTGTGTTCTGTCGTCCCCAGCGGGCGTGTTCCAGGATTACCTGATTACAGGAAGAAGGTAGCATGGA
The DNA here is from genome assembly GCF_905171775.1 of Rana temporaria. NCBI lineage: Eukaryota > Metazoa > Chordata > Amphibia > Anura > Ranidae > Rana > Rana temporaria. The sequence goes on from NW_024404749.1 coordinate 14,018, forward strand.
GTGTGTTCTGTCGTCCCCAGCGGGCGTGTTCCAGGATCACAGGAAGAAGGCAGCATGGAGGACTGTGCAGTGCCGCAATGTCAGGATAAAGACCTGAACCCCCTGGCAGAGGGGCTGTCCCCCCCCCCCATGTCCGCCGTCCCTTCTGCTCTGGGTGGAGATCAGACCCGGTCGGCCATTATACAGATGTCTCTGGAATCATCGCTGGACGGGTCTATGGAAAGAATGATGGAGGATGTTGGCACAGGGAAGGGGATGGAGGTGTTTTGTAGCGGGAATGCGGGGAGGGGGGGCATATTTTCTCAGCATCTGATTGGATTACAGAAGAGTCAGACTGGCTCTTTAACAATCCCTTTGGCACAGCGGGCAGCACGCCAGCCTGCACTTGGCAGGATAGTCATCGGGCTGGTCAGCCAATGTGCTGCTTCTCGGGCCCCTCTGGGCTTTAGGGGGCTCCAGATTTCCAGCCTCAGCCCGTGTTTTCCTGTGTGCCCCCCGTGCCCACCTCACACAAGGTTTAGGAGTGTGTCTATGGGAAGACCGTCCACAAGGTTTAGGAGTGTGTCTATGGGAAGACCGTCCACAAGGTTTAGGGGTGTGTCTATGGGAAGGCCGTCCACAAGGTTTAGGGGTGTGTCTATGGGAAGGCCGTCCACAAGGTTTAGGGGTGTGTCTATGGGAAGGTGGTCCACAAGGTTTAGGGGCGTGTCTATGGGAAGGCCGTCCACAAGGTTTAGGGGCGTGTCTATGGGAAGGCCGTCCACAAGGTTTAGGGGTGTGTCTATGGGAAGGCCGTCCACAAGGTTTAGGAGTGTGTCTATGGGAAGGCCGTCCACAAGGTTTAGGGGGGTGTCTATGGGAAGGCCGTCCACAAGGTTTAGGGGGGTGTCTATGGGAAGGCCGTCCACAAGGTTTAGGGGGGTGTCTATAGGAAGGCCGTCCACAAGGTTTAGGGGCGTGTCTATGGGAAGGCCGTCCACAAGGTTTAGGGGTGTGTCTATGGGAAGGCCGTCCACAAGGTTTAGGGGCGTGTCTATGGGAAGGCCGTCCACAAGGTTTAGGGGTGTGTCTATGGGAAGGCCGTCCACAAGGTTTAGGAGGGTGTCTATAGGAAGGCCGTCCACAAGGTTTAGGGGCGTGTCTATGGGAAGGCCGTCCACAAGGTTTAGGGGGGTGTCTATAGGAAGGCCGTCCACAAGGTTTAGGGGTGTGTCTATGGGAAGGCCGTCCACAAGGTTTAGGAGTGTGTCTATGGGAAGACCGTCCACAAGGTTTAGGGGAGTGTCTATGAGAAGGCCGTCCACAAGGTTTAGGGGTGTGTCTATGGGAAGGCCGTCCACAAGGTTTAGGAGTGTGTCTATGGGAAGGCGGTCCACAAGGTTTAGGGGTGTGTCTATGGGAAGGCCGTCCACAAGGTTTAGGGGAGTGTCTATGAGAAGGGGCGGCCACAAGGTTTAGGGGTGTGTCTATGGGAAGGCCGTCCACAAGGTTTAGGAGTGTGTCTATGGGAAGGCGGTCCACAAGGTTTAGGGGTGTGTCTATGGGAAGGCCGTCCACAAGGTTTAGGGGTGTGTCTATGGGAAGGCCGTCCACAAGGTTTAGGGGGGTGTCTATGGGAAGGCCGTCCACAAGGTTTAGGGGTGTGTCTATGGGAAGGCCGTCCACAAGGTTTAGGGGTGTGTCTATGGGAAGGCCGTCCACAAGGTTTAGGGGTGTGTCTATGGGAAGGCCGTCCACAAGGTTTAGGAGTGTGTCTATAGGAAGGCCGTCCACAAGGTTTAGGGGTGTGTCTATGGGAAGGCCGTCCACAAGGTTTAGGGGTGTGTCTATGGGAAGGCCGTCCACAAGGTTTAGGGGCGTGTCTATAAGAAGGCCGTCCACAAGGTTTAGGGGTGTGTCTATGGGAAGGCCGTCCACAAGGTTTAGGGGCGTGTCTATGGGAAGGCCGTCCACAAGGTTTAGGGGTGTGTCTATGGGAAGGCCTTCCACAAGGTTTAGGGGCGTGTCTATGGGAAGGCCGTCCACAAGGTTTAGGGGCGTGTCTATGGGAAGGCCGTCCACAAGGTTTAGGGGTGTGTCTATGGGAAGGCCGTCCACAAGGTTTAGGAGTGTGTCTATGGGAAGGCGGTCCACAAGGTTTAGGGGTGTGTCTATGGGAAGGCCGTCCACAAGGTTTAGGGGAGTGTCTATGAGAAGGCCGTCCACAAGGTTTAGGGGTGTGTCTATGGGAAGGCCGTCCACAAGGTTTAGGAGTGTGTCTATGGGAAGGCGGTCCACAAGGTTTAGGGGTGTGTCTATGGGAAGGCCGTCCACAAGGTTTAGGGGTGTGTCTATGGGAAGGCCGTCCACAAGGTTTAGGGGGGTGTCTATGGGAAGGCCGTCCACAAGGTTTAGGGGTGTGTCTATGGGAAGGCCGTCCACAAGGTTTAGGGGTGTGTCTATGGGAAGGCCGTCCACAAGGTTTAGGGGTGTGTCTATGGGAAGGCCGTCCACAAGGTTTAGGAGTGTGTCTATAGGAAGGCCGTCCACAAGGTTTAGGGGTGTGTCTATGGGAAGGCCGTCCACAAGGTTTAGGGGTGTGTCTATGGGAAGGCCTTCCACAAGGTTTAGGGGCGTGTCTATGGGAAGGCCGTCCACAAGGTTTAGGGGCGTGTCTATGGGAAGGCCGTCCACAAGGTTTAGGGGCGTGTCTATGGGAAGGCCGTCCACAAGGTTTAGGGGCGTGTCTATGGGAAGGCCGTCCACAAGGTTTAGGGGTGTGTCTATGGGAAGGCCGTCCACAAGGTTTAGGGGCGTGTCTATGGGAAGGCCGTCCACAAGGTTTAGGGGCGTGTCTATGGGAAGGCCGTCCACAAGGTTTAGGGGCGTGTCTATGGGAAGGCCGTCCACAAGGTTTAGAGGTGTGTCTATGGGAAGGCCGTCCACAAGGTTTAGGGGTGTGTCTATGGGAAGGCCGTCCACAAGGTTTAGGGGCGTGTCTATGGGAAGGCCGTCCACAAGGTTTAGAGGTGTGTCTATGGGAAGGCCGTCCACAAGGTTTAGGGGCGTGTCTATGGGAAGGCCGTCCACGAGGTTTAGGGGTGTGTCTATGGGAAGGCCGTCCACAAGGTTTAGGGGTGTGTCTATGGGAAGGCCGTCCACAAGGTTTAGGGGTGTGTCTATGGGAAGGCCGTCCACAAGGTTTAGGAGTGTGTCTATGGGAATGTTTGACCATTCTTCCAGAAGAGCATTTCTGAGGTCAGGGGCTGATGTTGGATGAGAAGGTCTGACTCACAATGAATGAATGAATGAAAAACTTATAAAGCGCGGCGCATGCGAACTGAATCGCTTCTGGGCGCTACAGTCTCCGCTCTAATTCATCCCAAAGGTGTTCTATGGGGTTGTGGTCAGGACTCTGTGCAGGCCAGTCAAGTTCCTCCACCCCAAACTCTGTGTCTTTATGGACCTTGCTTTGTGCTCTGGTGGGTAGTCATGTTGGGGTTATGTTACTATTTTAGATTTACATAGAGCCTAGAGGAGCTGATTATTGGCTGTAGGTAGGGGGCGGGCTCTGATTATTGGCTGTAGGTAGGGGGCGGGCCCTGATTATTGGCTGTAGGTAGGGGGCGGGCCCTGATTATTGGATGTAGGTAGGGGGCGGGCCCTGATTATTGGCTGTAGGTAGGGGGCGGGCTCTGATTATTGGCTGTAGGTAGGGGGCGGGCTCTGATTATTGGCTGTAGGTAGGGGGCGGGCCCTGATTATTGGCTGTAGGTAGGGGGCGGGCTCTGATTATTGGCTGTAGGTAGGGGGCGGGCTCTGATTATTGGCTGTAGGTAGGGGGCGGGCCCTGATTATTGGCTGTAGGTAGCGGGCGGGCCCTGATTATTGGCTGTAGGTAGGGGGCGGGCCCTGATTATTGGCTGTAGGTAGCTGGGAGGCTCTGATTATTGGCTGTAGGTAGGGGGCGGGCCCTGATTATTGGATGTAGGTAGGGGGCGGGCCCTGATTATTGGCTGTAGGTAGGGGGCGGGCCCTGATTATTGGCTGTAGGTAGGGGGCGGGCCCTGATTATTGGCTGTAGGTAGGGGGCGGGCTCTGATTATTGGCTGTAGGTAGGTGGGAGGCCCTGATTATTGGCTGTAGGTAGGTGGGAGGCCCTGATTATTGGCTGTAGGTAGGGGGCGGGCCCTGATTATTGGCTGTAGGTAGGTGGGAGGCCCTGATTATTGGCTGTAGGTAGGGGGCGGGCTCTGATTATTGGATGTAGGTAGGGGGCGGGCCCTGATTATTGGCTGTAGGTAGGTGGGAGGCCCTGATTATTGGCTGTAGGTAGGGGGCGGGCCCTGATTATTGGCTGTGGGTAGGGGGCGGGCTCTGATTATTGGCTGTAGGTAGGTGGCGGGCTCTGATTATTGGCTGTAGGTAGGGGGCGGGCTCTGATTATTGGCTGTAGGTAGGTGGCGGGCTCTGATTATTGGCTGTAGGTAGGGGGCGGGCCCTGATTATTGGCTGTAGGTAGGGGGCGGGCCCTGATTATTGGATGTAGGTAGGGGGCGGGCCCTGATTATTGGCTGTAGGTAGGGGGCGGGCTCTGATTATTGGCTGTAGGTAGGGGGCGGGCTCTGATTATTGGCTGTAGGTAGGGGGCGGGCCCTGATTATTGGCTGTAGGTAGCGGGCGGGCTCTGATTATTGGCTGTAGGTAGGGGGCGGGCTCTGATTATTGGCTGTAGGTAGGTGGGAGGCCCTGATTATTGGCTGTAGGTAGGGGGCGGGCTCTGATTATTGGCTGTAGGTAGGGGGCGGGCTCTGATTATTGGCTGTAGGTAGGGGGCGGGCTCTGATTATTGGCTGTAGGTAGGTGGGAGGCCCTGATTATTGGCTGTAGGTAGGTGGGAGGCCCTGATTATTGGCTGTAGGTAGGTGGGCGAGCCCTGATTATTGGCTGTAGGTAGGTGGCGGGCCCTGATTATTGGCTGTAGGTAGGGGGCGGGCTCTGATTATTGACTGTAGGTAGGGGGCGGGCTCTGATTATTGGCTGTAGGTAGGGGGCGGGCTCTGATTATTGGCTGTAGGTAGGTGGCGGGCCCTGATTATTGGATGTAGGTAGGAGGCGGGCCCTGATTATTGGCTGTAGGTAGGGGGCGGGCTCTGATTATTGGCTGTAGGTAGGGGGCGGGCCCTGATTATTGGCTGTAGGTAGGGGGCGGGCTCTGATTATTGGCTGTAGGTAGGGGGCGGGCTCTGATTATTGGCTGTAGGTAGGGGGCGGGCTCTGATTATTTGCTGTAGGTAGGTGGCGGGCCCTGATTATTGGCTGTAGGTAGGGGGCGGGCTCTGATTATTGGCTGTAGGTAGGGGGCGGGCTCTGATTAGTGGCTGTAGGTAGGGGGCGGGCTCTGATTATTGGATGTAGGTAGGGGGCGGGGCCTGATTATTGGCTGTAGGTAGGGGGCGGGCCCTGATTATTGGCTGTAGGTAGGTTGGCTGGTTGGAGTCCTGATCTCGGGTCGGAGAAGATGATCGTATTTCCTGAAGAACTGGATTTCCCACATTCCAGATGCTTGAGGTGTTCAGAGAACGATCGACTCTCCGATCCGAATACATTACTGCAGGGCTGACCGGCGTGACCTTGAATGTTGTGAAACGTCAATATCTAATAGATGGCAAAGGGACGACCGTGCTGAATATTGCCCCCCCCCCCCCCCCGGTTCTGAATATCGCCCCCCCCTCGGTTCTGAATATCGCCCCCCCCGGTTCTGAATATCGCCCCCCCCGGTTCTGAATATCGCCCCCCCCTCGGTTCTGAATATCGCCCCCCCCTCGGTTCTGAATATCGCCCCCCCCCCCCGGTTCTGAATATCGCCCCCCCCCCTCGGTTCTGAATATCGCCCCCCCCCCTCGGTTCTGAATATCGCCCCCCCCTCGGTTCTGAATATTGCCCCCCCCCCGGTTCTGAATATCGCCCCCCCCTCGGTTCTGAATATCGCCCCCCCCCTCGGTTCTGAATATCGCCCCCCCCCCCTCGGTTCTGAATATCGCCCCCCCCCCGGTTCTGAATATCGCCCCCCCCCCTCGGTTCTGAATATCGCCCCCCCCCCCCTCGGTTCTGAATATCGCCCCCCCCGTTTCTGAATATCGCCCCCCCCCTCCCCGGGTTCTGAATATCGCCCCCCCCCGGTTCTGAATATCGCCCCCCCCCCGTTTCTGAATATCGCCCCCCCCCCTGGTTCTGAATATCGCCCCCCCCCTCCCCGGGTTCTGAATACTGGAGAAGAGTTTGTTTCGGTCTTCATCTCTGTGGTGTTCGGTGAGGCGGCCATGTTGTTGGTGGGTATCGGGACGTTCCTTGTTATTTCCTCTACTGAGCGGAAGAAGAATGAAATGTATTTCTGAGCCGAAACCATGGAAACCGAAATCCAGCAATCTCTATTTTCATTGGTTGGTAGCCCTGTGATATCTATTTTCATTGGTTGGTAGCCCTGTGATATCAGATATGTCCATGCCATGCAAAGGTCACCAGCCAACCCTGCCCAACGCACTTCGTCATACAAGCGTCCCGATCTTCTCCTCGGAGGAAGAGACGTGGAGGTCACCGGTCTGTGCCGGCAGAGGGATTGGCAGGGGTGAACTGACAACTCATGGGGCCCCCGGGCAATAGAAGATTATGGGGCCCCCGGGCAATAGAAGATCATGGGGCCCCCGGGCAATAGAAGATTATGGGGCCCCCGGGCTTACAGATGGTCACCACGCCAGGAGGCAGTACAGAGGCGGGGCAGCTAAAATCTCGGGATTTTCACATCAGAAGCATGTCAGTATCGGACATTTCAGGGACAGATGTAAAAAAAACTCAGATTCTATAAAACCACTTCCAACCCCCAAACATTAGATATATTTGTAAGCAGAGGCCCTAGAGAATACAATGGTGGGTGTTGCGTATTTTTATATCACGTGGTATTTGCACATTGGTTTTTCAAACACAAATTTCATGCAAAGATTGCACGTTGATGGATTGTAATGGCGGCTTCTCCTGTGCAGAGGACGGGTTGTGCTTTGTACTGTGATTGGGATTTCAGTGACGGCTTTCTTCCTCTTTCCAGTTCTAAATTTATATTGCGATATTTGCCGATCCCGCGTTACACGGCGACCATGTCTGCGGCTCAATCCATCCTACAGCATGAAATATGATTGTCCGCCTTCCCTGCCCAGAAACTGCCACGAGGATCATTAATCTGCTGATAACACATTGACATTCCACGCCTCCGCCCGACCCGAGGAGGACCGCCCGACCCGAGGAGGACCGCCCAATCCGAGGAGGACCGCCCAATCCGAGGAGGACCGCCCAATCCGAGGAGGACCGCCCAACCGAGGAAGACTGCCCGACCCGAGGAGGACCGCCCAATCCGAGGAGGACCGCCCAATCCGAGGAGGACCGCCCAATCCGAGGAGGACCGCCCAACCGAGGAAGACTGCCCGACCCGAGGAGGACCGCCCAATCCGAGGAGGACCGCCCAATCCGAGGAAGACCGCCCAACCGAGGAAGACTGCCCGACCCGAGGAGGACCGCCCAATCCGAGAAGGACCGCCCAACCCGAGGAGGACCGCCTGTAACGGATTATGGACTATTCTGCCTGGACATTGATAATAACTGCAGGACTTGTTACAGTTGGATTTACCACATTGTATTCTGAGCACAAAGGGTTAACTGGACAAGTATCTTTTCATTGCTGGAATGCTAATGTTCCCTTCGCATAGATAATGAACCCTCTTTTGTGTGCAGGTAAACAGCCCCCCTGTGAGGTGTATGCTGATGGGGATTATGTGTAAGTGATAATTGTTTTAAAGGTTAATTGAATTCTATTGTCTGATCAAGCTAAGTTGAGGAGCCGAAATGGCTAGCAGCTGATTGGCTCAAGGGAAGGTCATTGTTTCAAAGTGTGTGTATTGAAGTCCCCCCTGGGGGGGGGGGGAGTGTCATTTGTTTCTGTACAGTTGTAACCAGATTTAAGGAGGAAAAATGTGACATTAAAGGTCAGTCTGCTTGACCCTTCAAACGTAGCACGTCTCGTTTCTTGGAAGGGCGTTCGATGGGATATACCGGCGGTACCTGCATATCGCAGCTTGCCAGGGAAAAGGACGTCTCCAACGGCTGAGACCCTCACACCAGTGGGTAGCCGTTACACCGCCCAACCCGAGGAGGACCGCCCAACCGAGGAGGACCGCCCAACCGAGGAAGACCGCCCAACCCGATGAGGACCGCCCGACCCGAGGACCGCCCGACCCGATGAGGACCGCCCGACCCGATGAGGACCGCCCGACCCGATGAGGACCGCCCGACCCGAGGAGTACCACCCAACCCGAGGAGGACCGCCCAACCGAGGAGGACCGCCCAACCGAGGAAGACCGCCCAACCCGAGGAGGACCGCCCAACCCGAGGAGGACCGCCCGACCCGAGGAGGACCGCCCGACCCGAGGAGGACCGCCCGACCCGAGGAGGACCGCCCGACCCGAGGAGTACCACCCAACCCGAGGAGGACCGCCCAACCCGAGGAGGACCGCCCAACCGAGGAGGACCCGCCCAACCGAGGAAGACCGCCCAACCCGATGAGGACCCGCCCAACCCGAGGACCGCCCGACCCGATGAGGACCGCCCGACCCGATGAGGACCGCCCGACCCGAGGAGTACCACCCAACCCGAGGAGGACCGCCCAACCGAGAAGGACCGCCCAACCGAGGAAGACCGCCCAACCCGAGGAGGACCGCCCGACCCGAGGAGGACCGCCCGACCCGAGGAGGACCGCCCGACCCGAGGAGGACCGCCCGACCCGAGGAGTACCACCCAACCCGAGGAGGACCGCCCAACCCGAGGAGGACCGCCCAACCGAGGAGGACCGCCCAACCGAGGAAGACCGCCCAACCCGATGAGGACCGCCCGACCCGAGGAGGACCGCCCGACCCGAGGAGGACTGCCCGACCCGAGGACCGCCCAACCGAGGAGGACCGCCCGACCGAGGAAGACCGCCCGACCCGAGGACCACCCAATCCGAGGAGGACCGCCCAACCGAGGAGGACCGCCCGACCCAAGGAGGACCGCCCGACCCGAGAAGGACCGCCCAACCGAGGAAGACCGCCCGACCCGATGAGGACCGCCCGACCCGAAGAGGACCGCCCGACCCGAGGAGGACTGCCCGACCCGAGGACCGCCCAACCGAGGAGGACCGCCCGACCGAGGAAGACCGCCCGACCCGAGGACCACCCAATCCGAGGAGGACCGCCCAACCGAGGAGGACCGCCCGACCCAAGGAGGACCGCCCGACCCGAGAAGGACCGCCCAACCGAGGAAGACCGCCCGACCCGAGGACTACCACCCAACCCGAGGAGGACCGCCCAATCCAAGGAGGACCGCCCAACCGAGGAAGACCGCCCGACCCGAGGAGGACCGCCCGACCCGAGGAGGACCGCCCAACCCGAGGAGGACCGCCCGACCCATGGAGGACCGCCCAACCCGAGGAGGACCGCCCGACCCGTGGAGGACCGCCCGACCCGTGGAGGACCGCCCGACCCGAGGAGGACCGCCCACTTACATTTATAATAAACAGCCTTAAAATGGAATATTCCTAATGAGCCGTGCGGAAGAATAATCCACTTCCTCTCCTTTTCTTTTATTTGATGCCCCAAAACTACAACTGGAAGAGGAGCAAAGAGCAATATAATATCCCGCCATGTGACTCCCCCCACCATGTGACTCCCCTGCACTCCCCCGCCATGTGACTCCGCCGCCATGTGACTCCGCCGCCATGTGACTCTGCCGCACTCCCCCACCATGTGACTCCCCCACCATGTGACTCCCCCGCCATGTGACTCCCCCGCCATGTGACTCCCCCGCCATGTGACTCTGCCGCACTCCCCCGCCATGTGACTCTGCCGCACTCCCCCACCATGTGACTCCGCCGCACTCCCCCACCATGTGACTCCGCCGCACTCCCCCACCATGTGACTCCGCCGCACTCCCCCGCCATGTGACTCCGCCGCACTCCCCCCGCCATGTGACTCTGCCGCCATGTGACTCTGCCGCACTCCCCCGCCATGTGACTCCCCCGCCATGTGACTCCGCTGCACTTGTAGTGGGACTCGGGGTACATTGCGGGGGTTGTAGTGGGACTCGGGGTACATTGTGGGGGTTGTAGTGGGACTCGGGGTACATTGCGGGGGGTGTAGTGGGACATTGCGGGGGTTGTAGTGGGACTCGGGGTACATTGTGGGGGTTGTAGTGGGACTCGGGGTACATTGCGGGGGTTGTAGTGGGACTCGGGGTACATTGCGGGGGGTGTAGTGGGACATTGCGGGGGGTTGTAGTGGGACTCGGGGTACATTGTGGGGGTTGTAGTGGGACTCGGGGTACATTGTGGGGGTTGTAGTGGGACTCGGGGTACATTGCGGGGGGTGTAGTGGGACATTGCGGGGGGTTGTAGTGGGACTCGGGGTACATTGCGGGGGGTTGTAGTGGGACTCGGGGTACATTGCGGGGGGTTGTAGTGGGACTCGGGGTACATTGCGGGGGGTTGTAGTGGGACTCGGGGTACATTGCGGGGGGGTGTAGTGGGACTCGGGGTACATTGCGGGGGTTGTAGTGGGACTCAGGGTACATTGTGGGAGGTGTAGTGGGACTCGGGGTACATTGTGGGGGTTGTAGTGGGACTCGGGGTACATTGTGGGGGTTGTAGTGGGACTCGGGGTACATTGCGGGGGGTGTAGTGGGACATTGCGGGGGGTTGTAGTGGGACTCGGGGTACATTGCGGGGGGTGTAGTGGGACATTGCGGGGGGTTGTAGTGGGACTCGGGGTACATTGTGGGGGTTGTAGTGGGACTCGGGGTACATTGCGGGGGGTTGTAGTGGGACTCGGGGTACATTGCGGGGGGTGTAGTGGGACTCGGGGTACATTGCGGGGGTTGTAGTGGGACTCAGGGTACATTGTGGGAGGTGTAGTGGGACTCGGGGTACATTGTGGGGGTTGTAGTGGGACTCGGGGTACATTGTGGGGGTTGTAGTGGGACTCGGGGTACATTGCGGGGGGTGTAGTGGGACATTGCGGGGGGTTGTAGTGGGACTCGGGGTACATTGCGGGGGGTGTAGTGGGACATTGCGGGGGGTTGTAGTGGGACTCGGGGTACATTGTGGGGGTTGTAGTGGGACTCGGGGTACATTGCGGGGGGTTGTAGTGGGACTCGGGGTACATTGCGGGGGTTGTAGTGGGACATTGCGGGGGAGGTCCGGTCAGGCGGTCTCTGAACCCGGGCAGCACACGTTGTCGGCGGGCGAACTGTTTTATTTCTGCAGACTGATGACAAAGAAGGAAACATTAACAATGTAACCAGGAACCTTTCCACACATTGTGACCAATCCCCTGATAAGGTGGGGGAGGGGAGGGGTGACGGGCAGTTTAGGTAGAAATCAAACCACAGAATACAAATGAAGAGCGGAGATGAGGAAAGGAGACTTCTCTCTGATGTTGGGGGACGATAAGAGCGGGAGAAAGAGAATGGCTGATAGTGAAAGTGGCCGGGGGGAGGGGGAGGCACCGCATGGAACTTCTCCCCAGCTCTCTTCTCCTCCACCTTCTCCTTGGCTCTCTTCTCCCCCACCTTCTCCTCGGCTCTCTTCTCCCGCACCTTCTCCTCGGCTCTCTTCTCCCTCACCTTCTCCTCGGCTCTCTTCTCCCGCACCTTCTCCTCGGCTCTCTTCTCCCGCACCTTCTCCTCGGCTCTCTTCTCCCCTACCTTCTCCTCGGCTCTCTTCTCCCTCACCTTCTCCTCGGCTCTCTTCTCCCCTACCTTCTCCTCGGCTCTCTTCTCCCTCACCTTCTCCTCGGCTCTCTTCTCCCCGGCTCTCTTCTCCCCCACCTTCTCCTCGGCTCTCTTCTCCCCCACCTTCTCCTCGGCTCTCTTCTCCCCCACCTTCTCCTCGGCTCTCTTCTCCTCGGCTCTCTTCTCCCCCACTCTCTTCTCATTCTCATGCTGGAGGTCTCATCTCCTCCACTGGGGCAAACCGGACAGCATTGTAGGAGGGATAATAGGAGAAAAGCATGGTGTGCAGCAGAAAAGAGCTTTGGCGCCAATCTAAGTGTAGTAAGTTTAGTTTTGATGTATCTAAATGAAGGTTCTCACAAATGTCAGTGGGCACAATAACGTCTCCGGAAAAGGTCCATCCAGTGGTGGGTGCTCCGCACGGGCCGCCCTGATGGATGCCGACACTTCCTGGAGCCCGGGTACGATGGGCCCGGATACGATGGGCTCGGATACGATGGGCTCGGGTACGATGGACCCGGGTACGATGGGCCTGGATACGATGGGCTCGGGTACGATGGGCCCGGATAGGATGGGCCCGGATACGATGGGCCCGGATAGGATAGGCCCGGGTATGATGGGCCCGGATACGATGGGCCCGGATAGGATAGGCCCGGGTACGATGGGCCCGGATACGATGGGCCCAGATACGATGGTACGATGGGCCCGGATACGATGGGCTCGGGTACGATGGGCCCGGATAGGATGGGCTCGGGTACGATGGGCCCGGGTACGATGGGCTCGGGTACGATGGGCCCGGATAGGATGGGCCCGGATAGGATGGGCCCGGGTACGATGGGCCCGGATAGGATGGGCTCGGGTACGATGGGCTCGGGTACGATGGGCCCGGGTACGATGGGCTCGGGTACGATGGGCTCGGGTACGATGGGCCCGGATAGGATGGGCTCGGGTACGATGGGCTCGGGTACGATGGGCCCGGGTACGATGGGCTCGGGTACGATGGGCCCGGGTACGATGGGCTCGGGTACGATGGGCCCGGATAGGATGGGCTCGGGTACGATGGGCCCGGATAGGATGGGCTCGGGTACGATGGGCCCGGATAGGATGGGCACGGATACGATGGGCCCGGATAGGATGGGCCCGGATAGGATGGGCCCGGGTACGATGGGCCCGGATAGGATGGGCTCGGGTACGATGGGCCCGGATAGGATGGGCTCGGGTACGATGGGCCCGGGTACGATGGGCCCGGATAGGATGGGCCCGGATACGATGGGCCCGGATAGGATGGGCCCGGATACGATGGGCCCGGATACGATGGGCCCGGATAGGATGGGCCCGGATAGGATGGGCCCGGATACGATGGGCCCGGATAGGATGGGCACGGATACGATGGGCCCGGATAGGATGGGCTCGGGTACGATGGGCCCGGATAGGATGGGCTCGGGTACGATGGGCCCGGGTACGATGGGCCCGGATAGGATGGGCCCGGGTACGATGGGCCCGGATAGGATGGGCCCGGATAGGATGGGCCCGGATACGATGGGCCCGGATAGGATGGGCCCGGATACGATGGGCCCGGATAGGATGGGCCCGGATAGGATGGGCCCGGATAGGATGGGCCCGGATAGGATGGGCCCGGATACGATGGGCCCGGATAGGATGGGCCCGGGTACGATGGGCCCGGGTACGATGGGCCCGGGTACGATGGGCCCGGATAGGATGGGCCCGGATAGGATGGGCCCGGATACGATGGGCCCGGATAGGATGGGCCCGGATAGGATGGGCCCGGATAGGATGGGCCCGGATAGGATGGGCCCGGGTACGATGGGCCCGGGTACGATGGGCCCGGATAGGATGGGCCCGGGTACGATGGGCACGGATACGATGGGCCCGGATAGGATGGGCCCGGATAGGATGGGCCCGGATAGGATGGGCCCGGGTACGATGGGCCCGGGTACGATGGGCCCGGGTACGATGGGCCCGGATAGGATGGGCCCGGGTACGATGGGCACGGATACGATGGGCCCGGATAGGATGGACCCTTTCAGTAGACGTTATGGTGCTCGATGCCCGCTGACATTCTCCTTTTATCGGTGGGTTCCGGACCCTCTCATGCGCCTTTCTGTTTTGTCTTGCTGTGGGGGAGGGATTGCTGTACAAGACCCCTGGGGGAGGGGGAGGGGCACACTCCCTTATCTATATGCGGCTCATGTTGGACATAATGTGGCTCTTCTGCCAATTCAGACGCCGATTTTTCCAGTGAAGAGATCTTCTGACTGCCGGGGGAAAAAACTTCTATTCTAATCCCTGATAAAGGAGACCCACAAGTCCTCCACCATTGAAGGTCTACAGAAGGACTCCCGGGCCTATGGCATTATGTAGAAACTCGCTGATGGCAAGGCGGCCCTTGGGGCATAGCATCCTTGGTTGCTAGGATTCATACAGCCTGTGCCGCCTAGCATTCTTGGTTGCTAGGATGAAAGCAGTCTATGCCACCTAGCATTCTTGGTTGCTAGGATTCATACAGCCTGTGCCACCTAGCATTCTTGGTTGCTAGGATGAAAGCAGTCTATACCACCTAGCATTCTTGGTTGCTAGGATGAAAGCAGTCTATGCCACCTAGCATTCTTGGTTGCTAGGATGAAAGCAGTCTATGCCACCTAGCATTCTTGGTTGCTAGGATGAAAGCAGCCTATACCACCTAGCATTCTTGGTTGCTAGGATGAAAGCAGTCTATGCCACCTAGCATTCTTGGTTGCTAGGATGAAAGCAGTCTATGCCACCTAGCATTCTTGGTTGCTAGGATGAAAGCAGTCTATGCCACCTAGCATTCTTGGTTGCTAGGATGAGAGCAGTCTATGCCACCTAGCATTCTTGGTTGCTAGGATGAAAGCAGTCTATGCCACCTAGCATTCTTGGTTGCTAGGATGAAAGCAGCCTATGCCACCTAGCATTCTTGGTTGCTAGGATGAAAGCAGTCTATGCCACCTAGCATTCTTGGTTGCTAGGATGAAAGCAGTCTATGCCACCTAGCATTCTTGGTTGCTAGGATGAAAGCAGTCTATGCCACCTAGCATTCTTGGTTGCTAGGATGAAAGCAGTCTATGCCACCTAGCATTCTTGGTTGCTAGGATGAAAGCAGCCTATGCCACCTAGCATTCTTGGTTGCTAGGATGAAAGCAGCCTATGCCACCTAGCATTCTTGGTTGCTAGGATGAAAGCAGCCTATGCCACCTAGCATTCTTGGTTGCTAGGATGAAAGCAGCCTATGGCCACCTAGCATTCTTGGTTGCTAGGATGAAAGCAGCCTATGCCACCTAGCATTCTTGGTTGCTAGGATGAAAGCAGGCTATACCACCTAGCATTCTTGGTTGCTAGGATGAAAGCAGCCTATGCCACCTAGCATTCTTGGTTGCTAGGATGAAAGCAGCCTATACCACCTAGCATTCTTGGTTGCTAGGATGAAAGCGGCCTATACCACCTAGCATTCTTGGTTGCTAGGATGAAAGCAGTCTATGCCACCTAGCATTCTTGGTTGCTAGGATGAAAGCAGCCTATGCCACCTAGCATTCTTGGTTGCTAGGATGAAAGCAGCCTATGCCACCTAGCATTCTTGGTTGCTAGGATGAAAGCAGCCTATACCACCTAGCATTCTTGGTTGCTAGGATGAAAGCGGCCTATACCACCTAGCATTCTTGGTTGCTAGGATGAAAGCGGCCTATACCACCTAGCATTCTTGGTTGCTAGGAAGCAGGTGGCCAATGCCGCTTATCCTTGTTTTTTAGGAGGCAGCCCATGCGGTCTCGTCTTCTTGGTATGGAACTTTTAGTTGCTAGGATGATCTCACTGCCTGGCTTGCTAATATTGAGGCAGCCCATTCCGCCGGGCAGTCATTGGTTGCTAGGATGCACTTGTCCCTGAGAATTATAGGTTGCTAGGATGCAGGAGGCCAATACATTACAATAAATGCTGTTCTTATACCCGTGGGCCTCCATGCGTATGACCAGTGCGCAGGGAGATTCGGATGATCTCGCTCCTTTACTGGTCAGGATCCAGTCAATGACTTGCATAGCGCTACAATGCGAACTGAATCGCCTCAGGGCACTTTTTGCAGCCAGCGTTTTGCTGGCTGGTGCGGTCATTGTGCCAATTCGGACAAATCCAATTAACCTACCAGCATGTCTTTGGAGTGTGGGAGGAAACCGGAGTACCCGGAGGAAACCCACGCAGGCACACAGGGAGAACATGCAAACTCCAGGCAGATGGTGTCGTGGTCGGGATTCGAACCAGTGACCTTTTTTGCTGCTAGGTTAAAGTGTTAACCACTACACCACCGTGCTGTATGTGAGAGTGTCGGGTGGATTGGGTGGGCAGAGTGTCGGTCCGGTCGTTCGGGCAGAGTGTCGGTCCGGGTTGGGCGGACAGAGTGTCGGTCCGGGTTGGGCGGACAGAGTGTCGGTCCGGGTTGGGCGGACAGAGTGTGGGTCCGGGTTGGGCGGACAGAGTGTGGGTCCGGGTTGGGCGGACAGAGTGTGGGTCCGGGTTGGGCGGACAGAGTGTGGGTCCGGGTTGGGCGGACAGAGTGTGGGTCCGGGTTGGGCGGACAGAGTGTGGGTCCGGGTTGGGCGGACAGAGTGTGGGTCCGGGTTGGGCGGACAGAGTGTGGGTCCGGGTTGGGCGGGCAGAGTGTGGGTCCGGGTTGGGCGGGCAGAGTGTCGGGTCGGGCAGAGTGTCGGGTCGGGTTGGTCGGGCAGAGTGTCGGGTCGGGTTGGTCGGGCAGAGTGTCGGGTCGGGTTGGTCGGGCAGAGTGTCGGGTCGGGTTGGTCGGGCAGTGTCGGGTCGGGTTGGTCGGGCAGAGTGTCGGGTCGGGTTGGTCGGGCAGAGTGTCGGGTTGGTCGGGGGGAGTGTGGGTCGGGTTGGTCGGGCAGAGTGTCGGGTCGGGTTGGTCGGGCAGAGTGTCGGGTCGGGTTGGGCGGGCAGAGTGTCGGGTCGGGTTGGGCGGGCAGAGTGTCGGGTTGGTCGGGGGGAGTGTGGGTCGGGTTGGTCGGGCAGAGTGTCGGGTCGGGTTGGTCGGGCAGAGTGTCGGGTCGGGTTGGGCGGGCAGAGTGTCGGGTCGGGCAGAGTGTCGGGTCGGGCAGAGTGTCGGGTCGGGTTGGTCGGGCAGAGTGTCGGGTCGGGTTGGTCGGGCAGAGTGTCGGGTCGGGTTGGTCGGGGGGAGTGTCGGGTCGGGTTGGTCGGGCAGAGTGTCGGGTCGGGTTGGTCGGGCAGAGTGTCGGGTCGGGTTGGTCGGGCAGAGTGTCGGGTCGGGTTGGGCGGGCAGAGTGTCGGGTTGGTCGGGGGGAGTGTGGGTCGGGTTGGTCGGGCAGAGTGTCGGATCGGGCAGAGTGTCGGGTCGGGTTGGGCGGGCAGAGTGTCGGGTCGGGTTGGTCGGGCAGAGTGTCGGGTCGGGTTGGTCGGGCAGAGTGTGGGTCGGGTTGGGCGGGCAGAGTGTCGGGTCAGGCAGAGTGTCGGGTCGGGTTGGTCGGGCAGAGTGTCGGGTCGGGTTGGTCGGGCAGCGGGCAGAGTGTCGGGTCGGGTTGGTCGGGCAGAGTGTGGGTCGGGTTGGGCGGGCAGAGTGTCGGGTCGGGTTGGTCGGGCAGATTGTGGGTCGGGTTGGTCGGGCAGCGGGCAGAGTGTCGGGTCGGGTTGGGCGGGCAGAGTGTCGGGTCGGGCAGAGTGTCGGGTCGAGTTGGTCGGGCAGAGTGTCGGGTCGAGTTGGTCGGGCAGAGTGTCGGGTCGGGTTGGTCGGGCAGAGTGTCGGGTCGGGTTGGTCGGGCAGAGTGTGGGTCGGGTTGGGCGGGCAGAGTGTCGGGTCGGGTTGGGCGGGCAGAGTGTCGGATCGGGCAGAGTGTGGGTCGGGTTGGTCGGGCAGAGTGTCGGGTCGGGTTGGTCGGGCAGAGTGTCGGGTCGGGTTGGGCGGGCAGAGTGTCGGGTCGGGTTGGGCGGGCAGAGTGTCGGGTCGGGTTGGGCGGGCAGAGTGTCGGGTTGGTCGGGGGGAGTGTGGGTCGGGTTGGTCGGGCAGAGTGTCGGGTCGGGTTGGTCGGGCAGAGTGTTGGTCGGGCAGAGTGTGGGGTCGGGTTGGTCGGGCAGAGTGTCGGGTCGGGTTGGTCGGGCAGAGTGTCGGGTCGGGTTGGGCGGGCAGAGTGTCGGGTCGGGCAGAGTGTCGGGTCGGGCAGAGTGTCGGGTCGGGTTGGTCGGGCAGAGTGTCGGGTCGGGTTGGTCGGGCAGAGTGTCGGGTCGGGTTGGTCGGGGGGAGTGTCGGGTCGGGTTGGTCGGGCAGAGTGTCGGGTCGGGTTGGTCGGGCAGAGTGTCGGGTCGGGTTGGTCGGGTTGGTCGGGCAGAGTGTCGGGTCGGGTTGGGCGGGCAGAGTGTCGGGTTGGTCGGGGGGGTGTGGGTCGGGTTGGGCGGGCAGAGTGTCGGGTCGGGTTGGTCGGGCAGAGTGTGGGTCGGGTTGGGCAGGCAGAGTGTCGGGTCGGGTTGGTCGGGCAGAGTGTCGGGTCGGGTTGGTCGGGCAGCGGGCAGAGTGTCGGGTCGGGTTGGTCGGGCAGAGTGTGGGTCGGGTTGGGCGGGCAGCGGGCAGAGTGTCGGGTCGGGTTGGTCGGGCAGAGTGTGGGTCGGGTTGGTCGGGCAGCGGGCAGAGTGTCGGGTCGGGTTGGTCGGGCAGAGTGTGGGTCGGGTTGGGCGGGCAGAGTGTCGGGTCGGGCAGAGTGTCGGGTCGAGTTGGTCGGGCAGAGTGTCGGGTCGGGCAGAGTGTCGGGTCGGGTTGGTCGGGCAGAGTGTGGGTCGGGTTGGGCGGGCAGAGTGTCGGGTCGGGTTGGGCGGGCAGAGTGTCGGGTCAGGCAGAGTGTCGGGTCGGGTTGGTCGGGCAGAGTGTCGGGTCGGGTTGGTCGGGCAGCGGGCAGAGTGTCGGGTCGGATTGGTCGGGCAGAGTGTGGGTCGGGTTGGTCGGGCAGAGGGCAGAGTGTCGGGTCGGGTTGGTCGGGCAGAGTGTGGGTCGGGTTGGGCGGGCAGCGGGCAGAGTGTCGGGTCGGGTTGGTCGGGCAGAGTGTGGGTCGGGTTGGTCGGGCAGCGGGCAGAGTGTCGGGTCGGGTTGGTCGGGCAGAGTGTGGGTCGGGTTGGGCGGGCAGAGTGTCGGGTCGGGCAGAGTGTCGGGTCGGGTTGGTCGGGCAGAGTGTCGGGTTGGTCGGGCAGAGTGTGGGTCGGGTTGGGCGGGCAGAGTGTCGGGTCGGGTTGGGCGGGCAGAGTGTCGGGTCGGGCAGAGTGTCGGGTCGAGTTGGTCGGGCAGAGTGTCGGGTCGGGTTGGTCGGGCAGAGTGTCGGGTCGGGTTGGTCGGGCAGAGTGTCGGGTCGGGTTGGTCGGGCAGAGTGTCGGCCCGGGTTGGGCGGGCAGAGTGTCGGGTCGGGTTGGTCGGGCAGAGTGTCGGGTCGGGTTGGTCGGGCAGAGTGTCGGGTCGGGTTGGGCGGGCAGAGTGTCGGGTCGGGCAGAGTGTCGGGTCGGGCAGAGTGTCGGGTCGGGTTGGTCGGGCAGAGTGTCGGGTCGGGTTGGTCGGGCAGAGTGTCGGGTCGGGTTGGTCGGGGGGAGTGTCGGGTCGGGTTGGTCGGGCAGAGTGTCGGGTCGGGTTGGTCGGGCAGAGTGTCGGGTCGGGTTGGTCGGGTTGGTCGGGCAGAGTGTCGGGTCGGGTTGGGCGGGCAGAGTGTCGGGTTGGTCGGGGGGGGTGTGGGTCGGGTTGGGCGGGCAGAGTGTCGGGTCGGGTTGGTCGGGCAGAGTGTGGGTCGGGTTGGGCAGGCAGAGTGTCGGGTCGGGTTGGTCGGGCAGAGTGTCGGGTCGGGTTGGTCGGGCAGCGGGCAGAGTGTCGGGTCGGGTTGGTCGGGCAGAGTGTGGGTCGGGTTGGGCGGGCAGCGGGCAGAGTGTCGGGTCGGGTTGGTCGGGCAGAGTGTGGGTCGGGTTGGTCGGGCAGAGTGTCGGGTCGGGTTGGTCGGGCAGAGTGTGGGTCGGGTCGGGCGGGCAGAGTGTCGGGTCGGGCAGAGTGTCGGGTCGAGTTGGTCGGGCAGAGTGTCGGGTCGGGCAGAGTGTCGGGTCGGG
>NW_024404750.1:0-10000 GCF_905171775.1 Rana temporaria
TACCGTGCGTTATATGTCATGCGTTACCGTGCGTTATATGTCATGCGTTACCGTGCGTTATAAGGCATGCGTTACCGTGCGTTATATGGCATGCGTTACCGTGCGTTATATGTCATGCGTTACCGTGCTTTATATGTCATGCGTTACCGTGCGCTGCATTGAGTCCTCCCATTGAACATACTGGGCTACCTAAACACCAAAACAGCCCGACAACTGGTTGTGTCACAACATTCTTAATACATTGTAACACATTATTGTTGCGGCAGAGTGTTGCCTGAACGTATTGAGGTGCCATTCAAACTAAAAGGGCGCAGAAATGCGTCGCTGGTTCTGGAACGCAGGTCTTCTACATCCCGGCGCACTCTGCCATAGACTCTGATAGGCTGCCTGCAATGAGGCTGAAAGCTGCACCGGTCCCTCCTGGGTGCTCAGGGGTGTCAGGAAAAATGCGCTGCAGCTGAACAGTCCCATGTGCAAGGGGGCTATTCTTCTCAGATCAGGTTATACTGCATTTATGGGAGCTCTGGGGGAGACCACAATGGAAGAGAGGGACCCTGGTGGAGACCACAATGTAAGAGAGGGACCCTGGGGGAGACCACAATGGAAGAGAGGGACCCTGGTGGAGACCACAATGTAAGAGAGGGACCCTGGTGGAGACCACAATGTAAGAGAGAGACCCTGGTGGAGACCACGATGTAAAAGAGAGACCCTGGTGGAGACCACGATGTAAGAGAGGGACCCTGGTGGAGACCACAATGTAAGAGAGGGTCCCTGGTGGAGACCACAATGTAAGAGAGGGACCCTGGTGGAGACTATGATGTAAGAAAGGGACCCTGGTGGAGACCACGATGTAAGAGAGGGACCATGGTGGAGACCACGATGTAAGCGAGGGACCCTGGTGGAGACCTTGATGTAAGTGATGGACCCTGGTGGAGACCACGATGTAAGAGAGGGACCCTGGTGGAGACCACGATGTAAGAGAGGGACCCTGGTGGAGACCACGATGTAAGAGAGGGACCCTGGTGGAGACCACGATGTAAGAGAGGGACCCTGGTGGAGACCACGATGTAAGAGCGGGACCCTGGTGGAGACCACAATGTAAGAGAGGGACCCTGGTGGAGACCACAATGTAAGAGAGACCCTGGTGGAGACCACAATGTAAGAGAGACCCTGGTGGAGACCACAATGCAAGAGAGGGACCCTAGTGGAGACCACGATGTAAGAGAGGGACCCTGGTGGAGACCACGATGTAAGAGAGGGACCCTGGTGGAGACCACGATGTAAGAGAGGGACCCTGGTGGAGACCACGATGTAAGAGAGGGACCCTGGTGGAGACCACGATGTAAGAGAGGGACCCTGGTGGAGACCACCATGTAAGAGAGAGACCCTGGTGGAGACCACGATGTAAGAGAGGGACCCTGGTGGAGACCACGATGTAAGAGAGGGACCCTGGTGGAGACCACAATGTAAGAGAGGGACCCTGGTGGAGACCACAATGTAAGAGAGGGACCCTGGTGGAGACCACAATGTAAGAGAGAGACCCTGGTGGAGACCACAATGCAAGAGAGAGACCCTGGTGGAGACCACAATGTAAGAGAGAGACCCTGGTGGAGACCACAATGCAAGAGAGAGACCCTGGTGGAGACCACGATGTAAGAGAGAGACCCTGGTGGAGACCACAATGTAAGAGAGAGACCCTGGTGGAGACCACAATGTAAGAGAGAGACCCTGGTGGAGACCACGATGTAAGAGAGAGACCCTGGTGGAGACCACGATGTAAGAGAGGGACCCTGGTGGAGACCACGATGTAAGAGAGGGACCATGGTGGAGACCACGATGTAAGAGAGGGACCATGGTGGAGACCACAATGTAAGAGGAGGACCTGGTCCAATGAAGGGGTGGACTCTGGTGGACAACTCGATTCGATGAAGGGGGGAAACTCTGGTGTAGAACCACCAGTCCCATGAAGACCCCGATGTAAGAGAGGGACCCTGGTGGAGACCACGATGTAAGAGAGGGACCCTGCTGGAGACCACAATGTAAGAGAGAGACCCTGGTGGAGACCACAATGTAAGAGAGGGACCCTGGTGGAGACCACAATGTAAGAGAGGGACCCTGGTGGAGACCACGATGTAAGAGAGGGACCCTGGTGGAGACCACGATGTAAGAGAGGGACCCTGGTGGAGACCACAATGTAAGAGAGAGACCCTAGTGGAGACCACAATATAAGAGAGAGACCCTGGTGTAGAACACAATGTAAGAGGAGGACCTGGTCTATTGTAGGGGTGGACTCCTCGATCCGATGAAGGGGTGGACTCCGGTGGAGAACCACCAGTCCCATGTAGGGGTGGACTCTGGTGGAGAACCCGATACCATCCCCCATATGCCATCACCAGTATACCATTCAGGGACGTAGATGAGGGGGGGGGGGGGATCAGGGGGTCCAAAAATTGGTGTCCTTAGTAATAACAATAATAATCATCAAAATCATCATCATCATTAAATAAAAGAAAATAATTATTATTATTATTTATACACAGGATTATCATTCAATAAAAAAATAAAAATAGTTCAATAATAATAATAATAACTTTTATTCTTCATACACAGGATGTATACTTTGTATATCTGCAATTATTATTATTTTTATGACATTTTTGTCCTTTATTCAGGACTCTCCCGACCTCCATATTTAACCCCTTCCATGCCTCCGCCGTCGGCGCTGAACTTTTAATCCCTTTTGCAGAGCTGTGCAATTTATTTCACCTATGAAAACAGGCCCTGCCAATATCACGCTCATTAAATTCGGTATAACGGGCGGCGGCGTCTCTGGGCGTGATCGCAATAAATATGTCCCCCCCCCCTCCCTTCCCCCAGATCTGAGGCTCCCTTTCTATATAGAGGATCTTATAAAAACAACACGCCGCTGAACAAACACGAGCGGGGCCGATAGAAATCTATATAGATGGAGAACGGTATGATTTGTGGCGGGACGAAGTCGGCGTTTCGCTGCAGTAAAGTGATTTCGGCGGTCGCAGCGAGATCTGGAAATACTTTTTGGATTAGGCGCTGTAATTAGAGGCTCGTTTTTTTTTTTTCTCTATTTATCGTTTATTTTGGGGATGGTGCGGGCGCGGGAGGTATCGGGGATATTAATAGCGATGGGGGAGTGCGGAGGGAACATACCGGAGAATTAGAGCCACAGTAAAATACTTTTATGATGAGTGGGAGGGGAGCGCCGCGGGGTGCGAATCGCCGCTCCGATCTTCGCTCTTGGGCGCCTTTCCGAAATACGTACAAGGCCGCCGCCGCGCCAAAGAATGACTTGATGTCAGAGAGCTACAATCATATCGTTACATCGTAAAAGATACAACGTCCGCCCCTCACCCTCTGACCCCCTATAGGCTCCTTTACACTGAAGAGCGATCCGTGTTTGGATCTCTCTTTAGCCTTGGGTTCACACCTGAGCGTAGCGCAAACACGCTTACAAAATGTGCGTCAAAACGCAGGTTTTCTGTGCGATTTCCGGGAATGCCAGGGGTGAATGGAGCCTCGGGCCCGCTTCACATTATCATGTATTCGGAATGAGCGATTTTCACATGATTCTGAGTGTCGCGTTATCGACTATGCACAAGATTTTCCTGCATAGGTAATTATTCATATTTAAATGAATAATTTATTCATTTATTAATAATTTAATAAAAATAATAATTCGTTATTATTGAATAATTTATTAAAAATAAAGATCAATGTTTAAAAAAGGTGGGCGAGCTACTGAGTACAGGGTGGCTCCTTCAAAAACGATCATGCGTTTTCTTTTGCGTGATTTTCCTGCATAGGAAATAATTAATATTTAAATTAATAAAAATGTCTTCTATAGATATAAAATTTATTTTTATCAATGAATAAATTATTACTGTGAAAAAAATAATAGTTTATTTTATTAATATATAATTTTGTTCACAATAATCATTTATTTATTCCAAAAATACATTTTATTCATATATATATATATATATATATATATATATATATATATATATATATATATATATACACACACACATACATACATACATACATACATTTTTTTCACATTAAGAATTTATTATAATTTAATTTTTTTTTCTTTAATTTTATTTATATATATTTTAATTAGAAAAGAAAAAAACAATATCCTGCATAGGAAATAATATTTAAATTAATAAATATATATTTTTTTCTTCTTAGTTACTTTTATATATATATTTTTAGCAATGAATAAATTATTATTGTGGAAAAAAATTATTTGTTTTATATGTATGTATGTGTATATATATATATATTCCACAATATATTCCACAATATATATATTCCACAATATATATATTCCACAATAATAATTTATTCATTGCTAAAAATATATATATATATATATAAAAATAACTAAGAAGAAAAATATATATATTTATATAAATATTATTTCCTATGCAGGATAATGTTTTTTTTCTTTTCTAATTAAAATATATATATAAATAAAATTTCTAATGCGAAAAATCGAGCAAAAGAAACGCATAATCGTTTTTTATTTGAATGAATATGTATATATATATAATTAAAGAAGAATAAAAAAAATAAAAAACGTAATTATAATAAATTCTTAATGTGAAAAAAAGTGTGTATATATATATATATATATATATATATATATATATATATATATATATATGTTCATATTCATTCAAATAAAAAACGATCATGCATTTTTTTTGCACGATTTTTCTGCATAGGAAATTATTAAAATTAAAATTAATAAAAATATATTTTTTTCTTCTTAGTTTTATATATATATAAAATGTATTTTTAGCAATGAATAAATTATTATTGTGAACAAAATTATATTATATATATATATATATATATATATATATTAATAAAATAAACTATTATTTTTTTCACAATAATAATTTAATCATTGATAAAAATACATTTTATTCCTATATATTTGTTTTTATTCATTTAAATATTAATAATTTTCTATGCAGGAAAATCACGCAAAAGAAATGCATGACTGTTTTTTATTTGAATGAATATATATATATATATATATATATATATATATACACACATACACACAATTTTTTTTTCACATTAATAATTTAATAAAAATAAATTATTAAAATGTATTTATTTTTTATTCTTCTTTAAATTTTATTTATATATATATTTAAATTAGAAAAGAAAAAAAAACAAGATCCGGCGTTGTGAGAAATGAATGAGCGGAAGGTTTTGTGGCGCGATGGGAGTTTCCGTAGAACGTCGGGGGCCGCCGGTTAGGTGAGAAGCGGTTCTGGCGGAGAGGTGTCGTCTGATGGAGGGGGGAGCAGGAAATGTCAGGGATTCCAGTTTGATGTCGGGGATTCCCGGCTCGTTTATTTGGAAAACCTCTGACTCTGCCGACCGCGAGGAAATAAATCCTGAAATTACAGAAGGGGGGGGGGGAGGGGGCACACCTTGTCTGTCAATCACAGCTCTCCGCTCAGCTCGGTGTCATGGCGGCCATACACGGAGCCATCCGCCATCAATCCCGGCGCTAGTGGTGGAGAACCAGCAAATTGTGATACAACAATGTAACAAAGTTCTGCACTGTATACAATATATCCATCACATTCATCAACAATAGGACCTAAAATCCCCCCCACCCAACACAAATCCCCCCCCCCAAATCTCCCTTTCTAGCACAAATCCCCCCACATACAACAAATCCTCCCCCCAAATCCCGCTTTCTAGTCCAAACCCCCCTCTCACCACAAATCCTACCCTCATATCCCATAACCCAACACAAATCCCCCCCCCCCCCATCCCCCTTTTTAGCACAAATCCTCCAACAAAGCCCCGCTTTCTAGTACAAATACCCCCTTCCACCAGAAATTCCTCCCCCCAAATCCCCCACCCAGAACAAATTCTCCCCCAGTACCCCTTTCTAGCACAATTACCCCCTTCCACCGCAAATCCTCACCCCAAGTCTGCCTAACACAAATCCCCTCTTCGATCACACATCCTCCCCCCAAATCGCCCACCCAGCACAAATCTCCTCCCCCCCGCCCAGCACAAATCCCCCCCCAAATCCCCCTTTCTAGCACAAATCCTCCCTCCAAATACCCCATTCTAGCACAGATATCCCTTTCCACCACAAATCCTCACCCCACCACAAATCCTCCTCCCAGCACAAATCTTCACCCCCCAAAATCTCCTTTCTAGCACAAATCCTCCCTAATACAACAAATCCCCCCCCCCAAACCAAAATTTCCCTTTCTAGTCCAAACCCCCCTCCCACCACAAATCCTACCCTCATATCCCCCAAACCCAACACAAATTTCTCCCCCCAAAATCCCCCTTTCCACCACAAATCCTCACCCCCAAAATCTCCTTTCTAGCACAAATCCTCCCTAATACAACAAATCCCCCCTCCCCAACCAAAATTTCCCTTTCTAGTCCAAACCCCCCTCCCACCACAAATTCTTCCCCCAAATCCCCCACCCAGCACACATCCTCACCCCAATCCCGCTTTCTAGCACAAACACCCCCTTCCACCACAAATCCTTCTTACCCACTTTACAGGTTGGTCCTCCCCTGACCCCCAATTCTAAATATGCAGGGACTATCAATCTTACCCACTTCATGGGCTGGTTCTCCCCTGACCCCGCCTCTAAACAGGGACCAGCCACCTCACACACTTTACGGGTTGTTCCTCCCCTGACTCCCCCTCTAAATATGCAGGGACCGCCTATCTTATTCACCATACGGGGGTTTCCTCTCCTGACCCCGTCTCTAAATTTTGCAGGGATCGGGCAACTCACCCACTTTACAGGCTGGTAGTCCCCTCACCCCGCCTCTAAATACGTGAGGACCTGTCATCTCCTCCCCTATTAGGGGTTGGTCTTCCTCAGACCCCACATCTAAATATGCAGGGACCACCCACTTGCGGCCACAATCCCTGCAATGGTTGCTTATTTGAGTTACTGAGCATGTGCAATAAAGCTGATGCTGAGATTCCAGGACACAGCATTGGCAGGATAGAGAACCAAGATGTGGGAGTGTCCATGTTAACCACATCACGGGTTGATCCTCCCCTGACCCCGCCTCTATATTTTGCAGGGACCGGCAATCTCACTCACTTTACGGGTTGGTTCCTTCCTGTCCCTGCCTCTAAATATGTGGGAATCATCCATCTTACTCACTTTAGGGGTTGGTCCTCCCCTGACTCCACCTCTAAATATGCAGGGGCCGTCCCTCTTACTCACCATACAGGGGTTTCCTCTCCTGACTCCACCTCTAAATATGCAGGGACCGTCCCTCTAACTCACCATACAGGGGTTTCCTCCCCTGACTCCACCTCTAAATATGCAGGGACCGTCCCTCTTACTCACCATACAGGGGTTTCCTCTCCTGACCCCGCCTCTAAATATGCAGGGATCGTCCATCTTACTCACCATACAGGGGTTTTCCTCTCCTGACTCCACCTCTAAATATGCAGGGGCCGTCCCTCTTACTCACCATACAGGGGTTTCCTCTCCTGACTCCACCTCTAAATATGCAGGGACCGTCCCTCTTACTCACCATACAGGGGTTTCCTCTCCTGACTCCACCTCTAAATATGCAGGGACCGTCCCTCTTACTCACCATACAGGGGTTTCCTCTCCTGACTCCACCTCTAAATATGCAGGGACCGTCCCTCTTACTCACCATACAGGGGTTTCCTCCCCTGACTCCACCTCTAAATATGCAGGGAACAACTATCTCACCCAATTTACTGGTTGTTCCTCCCCTGAACCCGCCTATAAATATGTGGGGACCGTCCATCTTACCGACTTTATGGGTTTGCCCTCCCCTGACCCCGCCTTTAAATAAGTGGGGGCCGTCTATCTCACCCACTTTGCAGGTTGTTCCTCCCCTGACTCCACCTCTAAATATGCAGGGACCATCAATCTCAACCACTTTATGGGTTGGTCCTCCCCTCACCCCGCCTCTAAATATACAGGGACTATAGACCTTACCCATTCTTTGGGTTGGTCCTCCCCTGACCCCGCCTCTGAATATGCAGGGACCATCCTCTTTACGGGCTGGTCCTCCCCTGACCCCACCTCTAAATATGCAGGGACTATCAATCTTACCCACTTTAAGGGATGGTCCTCCCCTGACCCCGCCTATAAATAGGGACCCGTCACCATACACACTTTACAGGTTGCTCCTCCCCTGACTCCACCTCTAAGTATGCAGGGACCGTCCAACTTACTCACCATACGGGGGTTTCCTCTCCTGACCCCGCCTCTAAATATGCAGGGACCAACTGTCTCACCCACTTTATGGTTTGTTCCTCCCCTGAACCCGCCTATATATAGGCGGGGCATATATATTGATGGGCACAGTGGCAGCAATTGATGGGCACAGTGGCTGCAATCGATGGGCACAGTGGCTGCAATTGATGTATTTTTTTTTTCAATTTCTTTTTTGTTTGCGCCCCCCAAATTTTTTTAGCACCAGCCGCCACTGCCTGAATGGGTTTCTTCATGGCGACAACAGCGGACCACGCTTGTGTAATATGTGTTGTGATGGTCCCCAGGACCAACAAAGAGGGGCCAATCTTCCCAGAGGGGACACAGATAAAACCTGACAGAGCTTCCAACCCCCCTTCCCCCACACTATACCTACACCCCAACCTTCGCCCTGCGGAGGGCGACTCTCCGATTTCCTGGACTTTCAGGATAATCCCGACCCACCGCAAGTGACGGGTCTCTCCCGTAAAGTATAAATGATGAGCGGCACATCCTAATTATTTGTACAGTTCCTTGTCCTCCACTGGGCTTTGATGCGATCGATCGGTGCAGCATGTGAAGTTTGCACATCAAAGCGCAGACACCCATCGCTGCAGGCTTCCATGCCATCAATCACTTTGGGGGGGGCGGGGGGATTAGAGGGAAGACAGCGGCAATTATACATGCGATTCCCAGCTCCCAAATAAGTTGCAGACCCATCTCTGTGAATCTCTGCCGCAACGGCGAAGAATTTCAATCGCTTTTTTTTTTTTTTACAGGGATCTGGGCGCAGAAAAAAAACATTTATCTGCCGCAGAATGAAAAAAAAACAAAAAACGTTGGGTTCCTGGGAGCCGGCTGAGCTCGCCGTCACTTAGAAAGACGTTTCCCTGCGAGGAATAATTGCAACAATGCGGGAGGAATCGTCCCGGGAGAATCCTTGTGGGAAAATGTGGAAAAGGATGGCAGACGTTTTCCATGGAAGGAAGGAAGGCTGGGAAACCAGTAAGGTTTGTTACTCGGGAACTACAAGTCCCAGCAAATGCCGAGCGATGGAAATCTCCGGACATTAAAGAAGCAAAAAGTAGAAAAAAAAATAAAGTAAAAAGTAACAACGTGTTTTATTCTTTATTTATTGCAGAATGGCGCCGGAGCTCTGCCAATTCACCGCTGGCACTACATCAAGAGTGCCCCTTACATCATGTGTGCCCATCAAGAGTGTCCCCCACAAAGGGGACCCCCAGATCCTGCCCCCCCCCCCCTATGTAAATTGGTAATGGGGTACATTGTACCCCTACCATTCGACGAAGAAAGTGTAAATAGTTGAATAGAACACACACACACCGTAGAAATAAGTCCTTTATTAGTAACATTTTTAAAAAAACTCCAGCGGTGATAATCCACTCTCGGTCTCGGCTTCCTGCTCCAACGTTGTCCTGATCCAGCGACGGGTGCGGGTGATCTCCAGCGATGAGAAGATCCATCCATCCAGAGCGCAGCATCGCCGACCTCCTCTCTCCGCTGGACACAGCCCAGCGAATGACGCGACTGAAGCTGTGACATTTCTTATATAGGGGAGGCGGGGTCACCCGTCACGTGACCCCGCCCCCTCTGCTACATCACTGGGTAAGCCCAGTCTTCCTCCCTCCTGGGCTTCCCCAGTGATGTGTCCAGCGGAGAGAGGAGGTCGGCGATGCTGCGCTCCG
>NW_024404750.1:15000-33750 GCF_905171775.1 Rana temporaria
CATGAGTGCCCAGTGCCGCCCATGAGTGCCCATCAGTGCCGCCTATGTGTGCCCATCAGTGCCGCCTACGTGTGCCCATCAGTGCCGCCTACGTGTGCCCATCAGTGCCGCCTACGTGTGCCCATCAGTGCCGCCTATGTGTGCCCATCAGTGTCGCATACCAGCGCCGCCAATCAGTGCCACCTCATCTGTGCCCGTCAGTACTACCTCATCGATGTCCATCAGTGCCATCTCATCGGTGCCCATTAGTGCCGCCATATCAGTGCCCGTAATTGAAAGAGAAAACTTATTTACAAAAAAATTAACAGAAAAAAATAAAAACGTAATTTTTTTTCCAAATTTTCAGCCTTTTTTTAGTTGTTGCGCAAAAAAAAAAAAATCGCAGAGGTGATCAAATACCACCAAAAGAAAGCTCTATTTGTGGGGAAAAAAGGACGCCAATTTTGTTTGGGTACAGTGTAGCATGACCGCGCAATTGCCATTCAAAGTGCGACAGTGCTGAAAGCTGAAAATTGGCTTGGGCGGGAAGCTGCGTAAGTACCTGGTATGGAAGTGGTTAAACCAGCACATGTCAAGGCCCGTCTTAAGTTTGCCAATGACCATTTGGATGATTCAGAGGAGTCATGGGAGAAAGTCATGTGGTCAGATGAGACCAAAATAGAACTTTTTGGTCATAATTCCACTAACCGTGTTTGGAGGAAGAAGAATGATGAGTACCATCCCAAGAACACCATCCCTACTGTGAAGCATGGGGGTGGTGGCATCATGCTTTGGGGGTGTTTTTCTGCACATGGGACAGGGCGACTGCACTGTATTAAGGAGAGGATGACCGGGGGCCATGTATTGCGAGATTTTGGGCAACAACCTCCTTCCCTCAGTTAGAGCTTTAAAGATGGGTCGAGGCTGGGTCCATATAAAAATATATAAAAAAATATATAACGAATAATTAAATAAAATTATAAAATAAAAAAATTATATATATATATATATATATATATATATATATATATATATATATATATATATATAAAAATAAATAAAATGTATTTTAATATTATTTTATAATTTTATTTAACTATTCTTTATATATATATATTATATATACACACACACATACACATACATAAATAAAACCCTTTCATTTCCACAGTATTGTTACTCCCGTAAATATTATTATACAGGATTATATATATATATTTATTTATTTATTATTATTTACACACACAACCCTCTAAACATTATATCGTTTTATAAAAGCAGAGAGCCCATAAATTAAATACATTGCATTAACAATTTTTGACATCAAATGATATAAGCGCTACTGCATGAAAAAAAAAATCAAAACCAAAATAAAATAAAAATAACACTTCAAAACATAAAAAAAAAAAAAAGAACACTAAAAAATATTTTTAGTGCACACAAACACAATAAAACATCATTTTTTTCTGTAAAATATAAAAACACAGTAAAAGGGCTGTTGTCTGTGCAGTTCTTGGCTGTGTCCACAATTGTCTGACCTGGATCACCCCCCCCCCCCCCCCCCCCCCCTGCAACATTGGTGAAAATCGGTCAAGGACGACGCCACGGGGTGGAAATCGGTCAAGGATGATGCCACGGGGTGGAAATCGGTCAAGGAGGACGCCACGGGGTAGAAATCGGTCAAGGAGGACGCCACGGGGTGGAAATCGGTCAAGGATGATGCCACGGGGTGGAAATCGGTCAAGGAGGACGCCACGGGGTAGAAATCGGTCAAGGAGGACGCCACGGGGTGGAAATCGGTCAAGGACGACGCCACGGGGTGGAAATCGGTCAAGGATGATGCCACGGGGTGGAAATCGGTCAAGGAGGACGCCACGGGGTGGAAATCGGTCAAGGAGGACGCCACGGGGTGGAAATCGGTCAAGGAGGACGCCACGGGGTGGAAATCGGTCAAGGAGGACGCCACGGGGTGGAAATCGGCCAAGGAGGACACCACGGGGTGGAAATGGGTCAAGGAGGACACCACGGGGTGGAAATGGGTCAAGGAGGACACCACGGGGTGGAAATGGGTCAAGGAGGACACCACGGGGTGGAAATGGGTCAAGGAGGACACCACGGGGTGGAAATGGGTCAAGGAGGACACAACTCGGTGGAAATGGGTCAAGGAGGACACCACGGGGTGGAAATGGGTCAAGGAGGACGCCACGGGGTGAAAAATCGGTCAAGGAGGGCGCCACGGGGTGGAAATGGGTCAATGAGGACACCACAGGGTGGAAATGGGTCAATGAGGACACCACGGGGTGGAAATGGGTCAAGGAGGACACCACGGGGTGGAAATGGGTCAAGGAGGACACAACTCGGTGGAAATGGGTCAAGGAGGACACCACGGGGTGGAAATCGGTCAAGGAGGACGCCACGGGGTGAAAAATCGGTCAAGGAGGACGCCACGGGGTGGAAATGGGTCAAGGAGGACGCCACAGGGTGGAAATGGGTCAAGGAGGACACCACGGGGTGGAAATGGGTCAAGGAGGACACCACGGGGTGGAAATGGGTCAAGGAGGACACAACTCGGTGGAAATGGGTCAAGGAGGACACCACGGGGCGGAAATGGGTCAAGGAGGAGGCCACGGGGTGAAAAATCGGTCAAGGAGGACGCCACGGGGTGGAAATGGGTCAATGAGGACACCACGGGGTGGAAATGGGTCAAGGAGGACACCACGGGGTGGAAATGGGTCAAGGAGGACACCACGGGGTGGAAATGGGTCAAGGAGGACACCACGGGGTGGAAATGGGTCAAGGAGGACACAACTCTGTGTAAATGGGTCAAGGAGGACACCACGAGAGAAATTAACTAAATGCTATTTCTGAACAACCACCTCCACCCTCCTTCCCATAATCCCCAGCATCCCTTTACCTGGGTCTTTATGCTTGAGGGGGTGGGGGGGGGACTGTGATTGGCTGTCACACTGGTCACATGATGGGGTGACGCTCCTGCTGGCTCCCAATCATGACTAGAGGTGGAAAACTGTCTATGACAGCTCCATCACCGTGCTGGGAGCATGCGCTCAGCACAGGAACCTTTAGTTCTTTGATGGGGATGCTGGGAGTTGTAGTTCCTGGATAAGGATGCTTTGGCTTGTAGAAACTAGATGGGGAATGCGGAGATATGGAGCCAGGTAGGGGATGCTGGGAGTAGTATTCCTGTATAGCTGAGAGTGGTTGGGGCAGTGCTGCCAGTTGTAGTGCCTGGTGGGGGATGCTGGGAGTTGTAGTCTCTGGTAGGGGATAATGGGAGTTGTAATTTCTGGTGGGGGGTAATGATGGGAGTTGTAGTCTCTGGTAGGGGATAATGGGAGTTATAGATTTTGGTATTGGATAATGGGAGTTGTAGTCTATGGTGGCATAGCCGGCAGTGTGCAGTGCTGGGAGTTGTAGTCTCTGGTGGGGGATAATAATGGGAGTTGTAGTCTCTGGTGGGGAATAATGGGAGTTGTAGTCTCTGGTAGGGGATAATGATGGGAGTTGTAGTCTCTGGTGGGGGGTAATGATGGGAGTTGTAGTCTCTGGTGGGGAATAATGGGAGTTGTAGTCTCTGGTAGGGGATAATGATGGGAGTTGTAGTCTCTGGTGGGGGGTAATGATGGGAGTTGTAGTCTCTGGTGGGGGATAATGATGGGAGTTGTAGTCTCTGGTGGGGGGTAATGATGGGAGTTGTAGTCTCTGGTGGGGAATAATGGGAGTTGTAGTCTCTGGTAGGGGATAATGATGGGAGTTGTAGTCTCTGGTGGGGGGTAATGATGGGAGTTGTAGTCTCTGGTGGGGGATAATGATGGGAGTTGTAGTCTCTGGTAGGGGGTAATGGGAGTTGCAATTTCTGGTGGGGGGGTGGGGGGTAATGATGGGAGTTGTGGTTTCTGGTAGGGGATAATAATGGGAGTTGTAGTCTCTGGTAAAGGATAATGGGAGTTCTGGTGGGGGATAATGATGGGAGTTGTAGTCTCTGGTAGGGCATAATAGGAGTTGTAGTCCTCCATAGCCGGCAGTGTGCAGTGCTGGGAGTTGTAGTCCTCCCTCTTACCTCCTCCAGCCGGGCGGTGATCAGTCCGCTCTCCCAGGATCTTCCCGGGGTTCCGGTGATCGGATTGCGGGGGACGGAGCTCTTCGCTCTCTTCGAGGCCATCGTGTGTGCAGTTTACTTCCGGGACGCCGTCCGTCACCTAGCAACGGGGCACGTGACTCGACCACCTTCTCTGCACCGCCCCTCTCCTCGGTGTCCCCGCCCCCTGTGAATATATATGAGTGACGGATGTCTTCTCTCTGCAGATCCTCTCCGGCTCCCGGCACACAGCGGGATATATTATAGTGACCCGGGGTATATTATAATGACCCGGGATATATTATAGTGACCCGGGGTATATTATAATGACCCGGGATATATTATAGTGACCCGGGATATATTATAGTGACCCGGGATATATTATAGTGACTCGGGATATATTATAGTGACCCGGGTATATTATAGTGACCCGGGATATATTATAGTGACCCGGGATATATTATAATGACCCGGGATATATTATAGTGACCCGGGATATATTATAGTGACCCGGGTTATATTATAGTGACCCGGGATATATTATAGTGACCCGGGATATATTATAGTGACCCGGGGTATATTATAGTGACCCGGGGTATATTATAGTGACCCGGATTATATTATAGTGACCCGGGATATATTATAGTGACCCGGGATATATTATAGTGACCCGGGGTATATTATAGTGACCCGGGGTATATTATAGTGACCCGGGGTATATTATAGTGTCCCGGGGTATATTATAGTGACCCGGGGTATATTATAGTGACCCGGGATATATTATAGTGACCTGGGGTATATTATAGTGACCCGGGATATATTATAGTGACCCGGGGTATATTATAGTGACCCGGGATATATTATAGTGACCCGGGATATATTATAGTGACCCGGGATATATTATAGTGACCCGGGATATATTATAGTGACCCGGGGTATATTATAGTGACCCGGGTTATATTATAGTGACCCGGGATATATTATAGTGACCCGGGTATATTATAGTGACCCGGGGTATATTATAGTGACCCGGGTATATTATAGTGACCCGGGATATATTATAGTGACCCGGGATATATTATAGTGACCCGGGTATATTATAGTGTCCCGGGTTATATTATAGTGACCCGGGATATATTATAGTGACCTGGGGTATATTATAGTGACCCGGGATATATTATAGTGACCCGGGATATATTATAGTGACCCGGGATATATTATAGTGACCCGGGGTATATTATAGTGACCCGGGTTATATTATAGTGTCCCGGGGTATATTATAGTGACCCGGGGTATATTATAGTGACCCGGGTTATATTATAGTGTCCCGGGTTATATTATAGTGTCCCGGGTTATATTATAGTGACCCGGGATATATTATAGTGACCCCGGGTATATTATAGTGACCCGGGTATATTATAGTGTCCCGGGTTATATTATAGTGACCCGGGTATATTATAGTGACCCGGGTTATATTATAGTGACCCGGGATATATTATAGTGACCCGGGGTATATTATAGTGTCCCGGGTTATATTATAGTGACCCGGGATATATTATAGTGACCCGGGATATATTATAGTGACCCGGGTATATTATAGTGACCCGGGATATATTATAGTGACCCGGGTTATATTATAGTGACCCGGGACATATTATAGTGACCCGGGGTATATTATAGTGACCCCGGGGTATATTATAATGACCCGGGGTATATTATAGTGACCCGGGATATATTATAGTGACCCGGGATATATTATAGTGACCCCGGGTATATTATAGTGACCCGGGTATATTATAGTGTCCCGGGTTATATTATAGTGACCCGGGTATATTATAGTGACCCGGGTTATATTATAGTGACCCGGGATATATTATAGTGACCCGGGGTATATTATAGTGTCCCGGGTTATATTATAGTGACCCGGGATATATTATAGTGACCCGGGATATATTATAGTGACCCGGGTATATTATAGTGACCCGGGATATATTATAGTGACCCGGGTTATATTATAGTGACCCGGGATATATTATAGTGACCCGGGTTATATTATAGTGACCCGGGATATATTATAGTGACCCGGGATATATTATAGTGACCCGGGATATATTATAGTGACCCGGGGTATATTATACTGACCCGGGGTATATTATAGTGACCCGGGATATATTATAGTGACCCGGGATATATTATAGTGACCCGGGATATATTATAGTGACCCGGGGTATATTATAGTGACCCGGGGTTATATTCTAGTGACCCGGGTATATTATAGTGACCCGGGGTATATTATAGTGACTCGGGATATATTATAGTGACCCGGGGTATATTATAGTGACTCGGGATATATTATAGTGACCCGGGGTATATTATAGTGACTCGGGATATATTATAGTGACCCGGGTTATATTATAGTGACCCGGGGTATATTATAGTGACCCGGGGTATATTATAGTGACCCGGGGTTATATTATAGTGACCCGGGATATATTATAGTGACCCGGGTTATATTATAGTGACCCGGGTATATTATAGTGACCCGGGATATATTATAGTGACCCGGGATATATTATAGTGACCCGGGGTATATTATAGTGACCCGGATTATATTATAGTGACCCGGGTATATTCTAGTGTCCCGGGGTATATTATAGTGACCCGGGGTATATTATAGTGACCCGGGTTATATTATAGTGACCCGGGATATATTATAGTGACCCGGGATATATTATAGTGACCCGGGATATATTATAGTGACCCGGGATATATTATAGTGACCCGGGATATATTATAGTGACCCGGGATATATTATAGTGACCCGGGGTATATTATAGTGACCCGGGTATATTATAGTGACCCGGGATATATTATAGTGACCCGGGGTATATTATAGTGACCCGGGTATATTATAGTGACCCGGGATATATTATAGTGACCCGGGTATATTATAGTGTCCCGGGTTATATTATAGTGACCCGGGTATATTATAGTGACCCGGGGTATATTATAGTGACCCGGGGTATATTATAGTGACCCGGGGTATATTATAGTGACCCGGGGTATATTATAGTGACCCGGGGTATATTCTAGTGACCCGGGTATATTATAGTGACCCGGGTATATTATAGTGACCCGGGATATATTATAGTGACCCGGGGTATATTATAGTGACCCGGGTATATTATAGTGACCCGGGATATATTATAGTGACCCGGGTATATTATAGTGTCCCGGGTTATATTATAGTGACCCGGGTATATTATAGTGACCCGGGGTATATTATAGTGACCCGGGGTATATTATAGTGACCCGGGGTATATTATAGTGACCCGGGTATATTATAGTGACCCGGGATATATTATAGTGACCCGGGTATATTATAGTGACCCGGGTATATTATAGTGACCCGGGATATATTATAGTGACCCGGGGTATATTATAGTGACCCGGGTATATTATAGTGACCCGGGATATATTATAGTGACCCGGGTATATTATAGTGTCCCGGGTTATATTATAGTGACCCGGGTATATTATAGTGACCCGGGTTATATTATAGTGTCCCGGGGTATATTATAGTGACCCGGGTATATTATAGTGACCCGGGTATATTATAGTGACCCGGGGTATATTATAGTGTCCCGGGGTATATTATAGTGACCCCGGGTATATTATAGTGACCCGGGTATATTATAGTGTCCCGGGTTATATTATAGTGACCCGGGTATATTATAGTGACCCGGGTTATATTATAGTGACCCGGGATATATTATAGTGACCCGGGGTATATTATAGTGTCCCGGGTTATATTATAGTGACCCGGGGTATATTATAGTGACCCGGGATATATTATAGTGACCCGGGTTATATTATAGTGACCCCGGGGTTATATTATAGTGACCCGGGATATATTATAGTGACCCGGGATATATTATAGTGACCCGGGGTATATTATAGTGACCCGGGGTATATTATAGTGACCCGGGTATATTATAGTGACCCGGGATATATTATAGTGACTCGGGATATATTATAGTGACCCGGGTTATATTATAGTGACCCGGGTATATTATAGTGACCCGGGTTATATTATAGTGACCCGGGATATATTATAGTGACCCGGGATATATTATAGTGACCCGGGATATATTATAGTGACCCGGGATATATTATAGTGACCCGGGGTATATTATAGTGACCCGGGATATATTATAGTGACCCGGGATATATTATAGTGACCCGGGATATATTATAGTGACCCGGGATATATTATAGTGACCCGGGATATATTATAGTGACCCGGGATATATTCTAGTGACCCGGGATATATTATAGTGACCCGGGATATATTATAGTGACCCGGGGTATATTATAGTGACTCGGGATATATTATAGTGACCCGGGATATATTATAGTGACCCGGGGTATATTATAGTGACTCGGGATATATTATAGTGACCCGGGATATATTATAGTGACCCGGGGTATATTATAGTGACCCGGGTATATTATAGTGACCCGGGATATATTATAGTGACCCGGGATATATTATAGTGACCCGGGATATATTATAGTGACCCGGGATATATTATAGTGACCCGGGATATATTATAGTGACCCGGGATATATTATAGTGATCCGGGGTATATTATAGTGACCCGGGATATATTATAGTGACCCGGGATATATTCTAGTGACCCGGGTTATATTATAGTGACACAGGATATATTATAGTGACCCGGGATATATTATAGTGACCCGGGTATATTATAGTGACCCGGGGTATATTATAGTGACCCGGGGTATATTATAGTGACCCGGGTATATTATAGTGACCCGGGGTATATTATAGTGACCCGGGGTATATTATAGTGACCCGGGGTATATTATAGTGACCCGGGTATATTATAGTGTCCCGGGTTATATTATAGTGACCCGGGGTATATTATAGTGACCCGGAATATATTATAGTGACCCGGGGTATATTATAGTGACCCGGGATATATTATAGTGACACGGGGTATATTATAGTGACCCGGGTTATATTATAGTGACACGGGATATATTATAGTGACCCGGGATATATTATAGTGACCCGGGTATATTATAGTGACCTGGGGTATATTCTAGTGACCCGGATTATATTATAGTGACCCGGGTTATATTATAGTGACCCGGGATATATTATAGTGACCCGGGATATATTATAGTGACCCGGGTTATATTATAGTGACCCGGGGTATATTATAGTGACCCGGGATATATTATAGTGACCCGGGGTATATTATAGTGACCCGGGTTATATTATAGTGACTCGGGATATATTATAGTGACCCGGGTTATATTATAGTGACCCGGGGTATATTATAGTGACCCGGGTATATTATAGTGACCCGGGATATATTATAGTGACCCGGGATATATTATAGTGACCCGGGATATATTATAGTGACCCGGGGTATATTATAGTGACCCGGGTATATTATAGTGACCCGGGTTATATTATAGTGACCCGGGATATATTATAGTGACCCGGGATATATTATAGTGACCCGGGATATATTATAGTGACCCGGGGTATATTATAGTGACCCGGGATATATTATAGTGACCCGGGATATATTATAGTGACCCGGGATATATTATAGTGACCCGGGGTATATTATAGTGACCCGGGATATATTATAGTGACCCGGGATATATTATAGTGACCCGGGATATATTATAGTGACCCGGGATATATTATAGTGACTCGGGATATATTATAGTGACCCGGGATATATTATAGTGACCCGGGGTATATTATAGTGACCCGGGGTATATTATAGTGACTCGGGATATATTATAGTGACCCGGGTATATTATAGTGACCCGGGGTATATTATAGTGACTCGGGATATATTATAGTGACCCGGGTTATATTATAGTGACCCGGGATATATTATAGTGACCCGGGATATATTATAGTGACCCGGGATATATTATAGTGACCCGGGATATATTATAGTGACCCGGGGTATATTATAGTGACCCGGGTATATTATAGTGACCCGGGGTATATTATAGTGACTCGG
This sequence comes from Rana temporaria, assembly GCF_905171775.1. Lineage (NCBI taxonomy): Eukaryota > Metazoa > Chordata > Amphibia > Anura > Ranidae > Rana > Rana temporaria. The sequence continues at coordinate 25,153 of NW_024404750.1, forward strand.
GATATATTATAGTGACCCGGGTTATATTATAGTGACCCGGGATATATTATAGTGACCCGGGATATATTATAGTGACCCGGGATATATTATAGTGACCCGGGTATATTATAGTGACCCGGGGTATATTATAGTGACTCGGGATATATTATAGTGACCCGGGTTATATTATAGTGACCCGGGGTATATTATAGTGACCCGGGATATATTATAGTGACCCGGGGTATATTATAGTGACTCGGGATATATTATAGTGACCCGGGATATATTATAGTGACCCGGGGTATATTATAGTGACTCGGGATATATTATAGTGACCCGGGTTATATTATAGTGACCCGGGATATATTATAGTGACCCGGGATATATTATAGTGACCCGGGTTATATTATAGTGACCCGGGGTATATTATAGTGACCCGGGATATATTATAGTGACCCGGGGTATATTATAGTGACCCGGGTATATTATAGTGACCCGGGTTATATTATAGTGACTCGGGATATATTATAGTGACCCGGGTTATATTATAGTGACCCGGGGTATATTATAGTGACCCGGGTATATTATAGTGACCCGGGATATATTATAGTGACCCGGGATATATTATAGTGACCCGGGATATATTATAGTGACCCGGGGTATATTATAGTGACCCGGGTATATTATAGTGACCCGGGTTATATTATAGTGACACGGGATATATTATAGTGACCCGGGATATATTATAGTGACCCGGGTATATTATAGTGACCCGGGGTATATTATAGTGACCCGGGGTATATTATAGTGACCCGGGTATATTATAGTGACCCGGGGTATATTATAGTGACCCGGGGTATATTATAGTGACCCGGGGTATATTATAGTGACCCGGGGTATATTATAGTGACCCGGGTATATTATAGTGTCCCGGGTTATATTATAGTGACCCGGGGTATATTATAGTGACCCGGAATATATTATAGTGACCCGGGGTATATTATAGTGACCCGGGATATATTATAGTGACCCGGGTTATATTATAGTGACCGGGATATATTATAGTGACCCGGGATATATTATAGTGACCCGGGGTATATTATAGTGACCCGGGTATATTATAGTGACCCGGGATATATTATAGTGACCCGGGGTATATTATAGTGACCCGGGATATATTATAGTGACCCGGGGTATATTATAGTGACCCGGGATATATTATAGTGACCCGGGTTATATTATAGTGACCCGGGTTATATTATAGTGACCCGGGGTATATTATAGTGACCCGGGTATATTATAGTGACCCGGGGTATATTATAGTGACCCGGGGTATATTATAGTGACCCGGGGTATATTATAGTGACCCGGGGTATATTATAGTGACCCGGGTATATTATAGTGTCCCGGGTTATATTATAGTGACCCGGGGTATATTATAGTGACCCGGAATATATTATAGTGACCCGGGGTATATTATAGTGACCCGGGATATATTATAGTGACACGGGGTATATTATAGTGACCCGGGTTATATTATAGTGACCCGGGTATATTATAGTGACCTGGGGTATATTCTAGTGACCCGGATTATATTATAGTGACACGGGATATATTATAGTGACCCGGGATATATTATAGTGACCCGGGTATATTATAGTGACCTGGGGTATATTCTAGTGACCCGGATTATATTATAGTGACCCGGGTTATATTATAGTGACCGGGATATATTATAGTGACCCGGGATATATTATAGTGACCCGGGTTATATTATAGTGACCCGGGGTATATTATAGTGACCCGGGATATATTATAGTGACCCGGGGTATATTATAGTGACCCGGGTATATTATAGTGACCCGGGTTATATTATAGTGACTCGGGATATATTATAGTGACCCGGGTTATATTATAGTGACCCGGGGTATATTATAGTGACCCGGGTATATTATAGTGACCCGGGATATATTATAGTGACCCGGGATATATTATAGTGACCCGGGATATATTATAGTGACCCGGGGTATATTATAGTGACCCGGGTATATTATAGTGACCCGGGTTATATTATAGTGACCCGGGATATATTATAGTGACCCGGGATATATTATAGTGACCCGGGATATATTATAGTGACCCGCGGTATATTATAGTGACCCGGGATATATTATAGTGACCCGGGATATATTATAGTGACCCGGGGTATATTATAGTGACCCGGGATATATTATAGTGACCCGGGATATATTATAGTGACCCGGGATATATTATAGTGACCCGGGATATATTATAGTGACTCGGGATATATTATAGTGACCCGGGATATATTATAGTGACCCGGGGTATATTATAGTGACTCGGGATATATTATAGTGACCCGGGATATATTATAGTGACCCGGGGTATATTATAGTGACTCGGGATATATTATAGTGACCCGGGTTATATTATAGTGACCCGGGATATATTATAGTGACCCGGGATATATTATAGTGACCCGGGTTATATTATAGTGACCCGGGGTATATTATAGTGACCCGGGATATATTATAGTGACCCGGGATATATTATAGTGACCCGGGTATATTATAGTGACCCGGGTTATATTATAGTGACCCGGGATATATTATAGTGACCCGGGATATATTATAGTGACCCGGGATATATTATAGTGACCCGGGTATATTATAGTGACCCGGGTTATATTATAGTGACCCGGGATATATTATAGTGACCCGGGATATATTATAGTGACCCGGGTTATATTATAGTGACCCGGGATATATTATAGTGACCCGGGATATATTATAGTGACCCGGGTATATTATAGTGACCCGGGATATATTATAGTGACCCGGGTATATTATAGTGACCCGGGATATATTATAGTGACCCGGGGTATATTATAGTGACCCGGGATATATTATAGTGACCCGGGATATATTATAGTGACCCGGGATATATTATAGTGACCCGGGATATATTATAGTGACCCGGGATATATTATAGTGACCCGGGATATATTATAGTGACCCGGGGTATATTATAGTGACCCGGGATATATTATAGTGACCCGGGATATATTCTAGTGACCCGGGTTATATTATAGTGACACGGCATATATTATAGTGACCCGGGATATATTATAGTGACCCGGGTATATTATAGTGACCCGGGGTATATTATAGTGACCCGGGGTATATTATAGTGACCCGGGTATATTATAGTGACCCGGGGTATATTATAGTGACCCGGGGTATATTATAGTGACCCGGGTATATTATAGTGACCCGGGATATATTATAGTGACCCGGGTATATTATAGTGACCCGGGGTATATTATAGTGACCCGGGGTATATTATAGTGACCCGGGTATATTATAGTGACCCGGGGTATATTATAGTGACCCGGGTTATATTATAGTGACCCGGGTATATTATAGTGTCCCGGGTTATATTATAGTGACCCGGGGTATATTATAGTGACCCGGAATATATTATAGTGACCCGGGATATATTATAGTGACACGGGGTATATTATAGTGACCCGGGTTATATTATAGTGACACGGGGTATATTATAGTGACACGGGGTATATTATAGTGACCCGGGTTATATTATAGTGACCTGGGGTATATTCTAGTGACCCGGATTATATTATAGTGACCCGGGTTATATTATAGTGACCGGGATATATTATAGTGACCCGGGATATATTATAGTGACCCGGGTTATATTATAGTGACCCGGGGTATATTATAGTGACCCGGGATATATTATAGTGACCCGGGGTATATTATAGTGACCCGGGATATATTATAGTGACTCGGGATATATTATAGTGACCCGGGATATATTATAGTGACCCGGGATATATTATAGTGACCCGGGATATATTATAGTGACCCGGGGTATATTATAGTGACCCGGGGTATATTATAGTGACCCGGGTATATTATAGTGACCCGGGGTATATTATAGTGACCCGGGATATATTATAGTGACCCGGGGTATATTATAGTGACCCGGGTATATTATAGTGACCCGGGGTATATTATAGTGACCCGGGTATATTATAGTGACCCGGGTTATATTATAGTGACTCGGGATATATTATAGTGACCCGGGATATATTATAGTGACCCGGGATATATTATAGTGACCCGGGATATATTATAGTGACCCGGGGTATATTATAGTGACCCGGGATATATTATAGTGACCCGGGGTATATTATAGTGACCCGGGTATATTATAGTGACCCGGGATATATTATAGTGACCCGGGATATATTATAGTGACCCGGGGTATATTATAGTGACCCGGGGTATATTATAGTGACCCGGGATATATTATAGTGACCCGGGTATATTATAGTGACCCGGGTATATTATAGTGACCCGGGTATATTATAGTGACCCGGGTATATTATAGTGACCCGGGTTATATTATAGTGACCCGGGGTATATTATAGTGACCCGGGGTATATTATAGTGACTCGGGATATATTATAGTGACCCGGGATATATTATAGTGACCCGGGTATATTATAGTGACCCGGGTATATTATAGTGACCCAGGGTATATTATAGTGACCCGGGGTATATTATAGTGACCCGGGGTATATTATAGTGACCCGGGTATATTCTAGTGACCCGGGATATATTATAGTGACCCGGGATATATTATAGTGACTCGGGATATATTATAGTGACCCGGGGTATATTATAGTGACTCGGGATATATTATAGTGACCCGGGATATATTATAGTGACCCGGGTATATTATAGTGACCCGGGTATATTATAGTGACCCAGGGTATATTATAGTGACCCGGGGTATATTATAGTGACCCGGGGTATATTATAGTGACCCGGGTATATTCTAGTGACCCGGGGTATATTATAGTGACCCGGGGTATATTATAGTGACCCGGGATATATTATAGTGACCCGGGGTATATTATAGTGACCCGGGGTATATTATAGTGTCCCGGGTTATATTATAGTGACCCGGGATATATTATAGTGACCCGGGTATATTATAGTGACCCGGGTATATTATAGTGACCCGGGTATATTATAGTGACCCGGGTATATTATAGTGACCCAGGTATATTATAGTGACCCGGGTATATTATAGTGACCCAGGATATATTTGGCTAAACAAATGAGAAATGACCAGAAATATTGAAAATATATATTTCAGTTTGTTATAAAATTTTGCACACTTTCTTTTTGTAATTTTTCTCCTTCATTGATTGGCAGCATTGACAGTCACTAATAGACGGCACTGATTGGCAGCACCGGTGGGCACTGATAGGCGGCAGTGATTGGCAGCACTGATGGACACTCATAGGCAGCACAGATGGGCACTGATAGGCAGCATTAATGGGAACTAATTGGTAGCACTGATTGGCAGCACTGGTGAGCACTGATAGGCAGCATTGATGGGCACTGATAGCCAGCATTGACGGGCACTGATAGGCAGCATTGATGGGCACTGATTGGCAGCACTGATGGGCACTGATTGGCAGCACTGATGGACACTCATATGCAGCACAGATGGGCACTGATTGGCAGCACTGATGGACACTCATAGGCAGAACAGATGGGCACTCATATAGGCAGCACAGGTGGGCACTGATTAGCAGCACTGATTGGCAGCACTATGGACACTCATGCAGCACAGATGGGCACTAATTGACAGCACTGGTTGGCACTGATTGGCAGCACTGATGAGCACTGATTGGCAGGAAATCTGCCACAGCGGACACGATCGCAGGGGGACATCACATGACGGCCTCCAAGAACTGGACAACCGCGCCGTAGCGGTCATTGAGCTATAACGCAGGCGGGAAGCGGTTAAAAAGAACTAAAGGCAACATTTTTTTTATTTCATTTTGGATAGAGTAAGGGAGGATTAAAACACCCGTCGCCTGTGTCCCCATTTAGGAGATTTTCCCTTCACTTCCTGCCTTATAGCAGAAACAGGAAGTGAGAGGAAATCCCTTCAAAGTGATGGAATCCCAGAACTAGTGTCCCCATTGGTAATGATTTCATCAGACAGGAAGTGGGGGGATCTCTCTGATACATGGACAGGGACAGAAATGACCACCCCCCCCCCTCCCCCCTTCCTTCCTCTACTACAAAACAATTTACATTTGTGTGTCTCTGTTGTAGACTTTCTGTCACTTCCTGTGTGTTGAACCCGGTCCGCAGCTTCCGCTCTGCTCCAGTAGCTACTGCTGGATTAATTTTTCATAAAAAAAAATTCAGCTTATTCGTTAATTTGGAAAAATCCAATTTTTTTTTAAAAGAACGAAAGTCCAAAAGAACGAAAAACTCATTAAAAACAATTAAAAAATCAGAAAGAAACGGAAATTCGAAAATAAGAACAAAAAATCCTAAAATTCGCAAAAATCTGAAAGAACAAAAAAACATTCGGATCATTTCTATTATAATTAATATATTTACAATTATTAATTATTATTATTATAGTTTTTATTTTTTATTATTATTATTTATTAATGATAAATAATAATAATAAATAATTAAAAATTTGAAAGCAAATTCCAATACCTAGGATTTAATACTTTATAACTATTATTATTGGCCTGGATTCAAGAAGCAATTGCGCCTGCGTATCCATAGTTACACAGCGCAATTGCTTACTTGCCCCGGCGTAACGAATGCTCCTGATTCAGGAACCTGCAGCCTAAGATATGCGCAGCATAAGGCTCTTATACCGTCATATCTTAGGCTGCATTCTTGCGATGGCCGCTAGGTGGCGTTCCCGTTGTGCTCATGCAAATTGCATACTAACGCAGATTCACAACGTTGCGCGAGCCCTGCGTACGCAGTTTACGTCGTTTCCGTACAGCGTCTTTCGCGTAAGGCTGCCCCTGCTATTAGCAGGGGCAGCCCATGTTACGTATACCCGTCGTTCCCGCGACGCGAAGTTTCAAATTGACGTAGTTTGCGTAAGTGAATCGTGAATGGCGCTGGACGCCATTCACGTTCACTTTGAAGCAAATGACGTCCTTGGGACGTCATTTGCCGCAATGCACGTCGGGAAAGTTTCCCGACGGAGCATGCGCTCTACGATCGGCGCGGGAACGCGCCTAATTTAAATGATTCCACGCCCCCTACGGGATCATTTAAATTGCGCGCGCTTACGCCGGGCATTTTGCCGGCGCGCCCGCGCAATTTACGGAGCTACTGCTCCGTGAATCAAGGTCAGCGCAGTCATTTTGCGGGGGCGCAGGGCAAAAACGTTGCCCTGCGCCTCCGTAAAAAATGCGCAATTGTACCTGAATCCGGCCCACTGTTTCCGCTTCCATTTCTTACATTTCACTGGAATGAATTGAAGGACAGAACCTGAAAAGCGAGCGGCTACGCGCTGAGCGCCAGTCCTCCCCCCCCGCAGCGCGGTGCCCCCCGTGTTATCACATATTATCTATCACAGAAATTTCCCCTTCCCCCCCCCTCCCGAGTCCCCGAGCGGTTGTGGAATTCGCTGTGAAGTCGTCGGCGTTCGCCGCGATCAAAGGCGGGGGGTGGGAAGCGCAGGAATTGTCGGAGGCATTTTTTGGGGGGGGGGGGGGGAGGGGTGAAAGGTGACGGTCGGACAGATGACGTTTAATGACTGCAGACGGGCGTTTGGGGGTTTTGGCGGAAACCCGACTCTCCGGGAAATCAAAGGGGAGCCGACGTAACGCGGGATTTGAATAATGGCTGTAATGAGGGAACGCGGGGGAGGGGAGCGGAAACCTTCATATCCCCTTTCATCTGAGAATAAATGGGGGGGGGAGGGGAGGGGGTCAGGATCTGAGTTCTGCTGTGGGACTACAAGGACTGGTGAGGCTGCCTCGATGGGCACTGATCATGCTGAGCAGATGGACACTGGTGAGTCAGCATTGATGGGCACTGAAAAGGCTGAGCTGATGGGCAGGATGTGAGTTCGGCTACAAGGCTCAGCATGTCTGGGGATGCTGGGATGAAGCTTTGATGAAGCTGAGCTGATGGGCATTGGTGAGGCTGCCTTGATGGGCACCGATCATACTGAGCAGATGGGCACCGATCAGGCTGAGCAGATGGGCACTGGTGAGGCTGGCTCGATGGGCACCGATCATGCTGAGCAGATGGGCACCAATCAGGCTGAGCAGATGGGCACTGGTGAGGCTGCATTGATGGGCACTGGTGAGGCTGCATTGATGGGCACTGAATAGGCTGAGCTGATGGGCAGGATCTGAGTTCTGCTGTGGGACTACAAGGCTCAGCATGTCTGGGGATGCTGGGATGAAGCTTTGATGAAGCTGAGCAGATGGGCACTGGTGAGGCCGCATTGATGGGCACCGATCATGCTTAGCAGATGGGCACCAATCAGGCTGAGCAGATGGGCACTGGTGAGGCTGGCTCGATGGGCACCGATCATGCTGAGCAGATGGGCACCAATCAGGCTGAGCAGATGGGCACTGGTGAGGCTGCATTGATGGGCACTGAACAGGCAGCATTGATGGGCACTGAATAGGCTGAGCTGATGGGCAGGATCTGACTTCTGCTGTGGCTGAGCATGTCTGGGGATGCTGGGATGAAGCTGAGCTGATGGGCATTG
>NW_024404751.1:0-33485 GCF_905171775.1 Rana temporaria
AAAATTGATCTGATATACAAAGAAAACGTCATTAGTGATTCGCATTTTCTTAGATTTCGGGGGGATTTGGGGTCTCACATCCGGGGGACAGACTGCGAATAGAGAAAGTAAACCCGACGGGTGACGGTGAGATGGACCAAAAGGGACCCCTAAGAAGCCTCACCAATCACAATGGAGCCTCCTAAACCCGAATGTATCTACAAGACTCCCATCCACCACATCCCAAAAATGACAATCTCCTTCCTCAGTACAGAATAGTGGGCGGGGCCATGCAAATCAGCACATTCCAGCAGGGCCGGGACAAAGGGGGTCAGGGCGACGCAAAGGGGCAAAAAATGGACGCAGGGTGATTGGCCCCATTCTACGGCGTGTATTAATAGTGGGGGAGGGCGCAATTCTGCATCCTTGCCCTGGGCGCTGGATGACCCTGTCCCCGGGGTACTGCATTCCAGAACCAGGGTGTCCTCAGGAACACAGAAGGTCCGCCGCCGTTTTATGGCCCCCGAGGTCGTCACCTCTCAGGGACAGAAGACAATTAAAGGGCCATAAACTCTGACAGTCCATATATACAGCCCCTCCCCCACCTACACATGAAGAATCCAGACATGATGATGTCACAATGTAACCTCAAGTCTTTATTTCTCATTTCTGTACAGAGTTGCTGCAATGCCCAGAATTACATTTCATCCTGAGACTGGTCCTGAAAGCCGGAAACTTCATGAATGCCGTAAGTCCGACGCCCTTCATTCCTACGAGACCTTCCTCTGGGGTTCAGGACGATTACATGTAACATTGTTATGTAGTTATATAGTTCCATAGTTATCTTGACTGACCTCAACCCCATAGAACACCTTTGGGATGAATTAGAGTGGAGACTGTGAGCCAGACCTTCTCATCCAACATCAGTGCCTGACCTCACAAAGGCTCTTCTGGAAGAATGGTCAAACATTCCCATAGACACACCCCTAAACCTTGTGGACGGCCTTCCCAGAAGAGGTGAAGGTGTTATAGCCGCAAAGGGCGGAGCCAACTCAATATTGAACCCTCCGGACTAATACTGGAGTGTCATTAACGTTCATGTGTGTGTGAAGGCCGGCGTCCCAATACTTTTGGTAATATAGTGTATGATGAGATCAGAGGTGTCCACATAGGCCGGCGTCCCAATACTTTTGGTAATATAGTGTATGGTGAGATCAGAGGTGACCACATAGGCAGGCGTCCCAATACTTTTGGTAATATAGTGTATGATGAGATCAGAGGTGACCACATGGGCAGGCGTCCCAATACTTTTGGTAATATAGTGTATGATGAGATCAGAGGTGACCACATAGGCAGGCGTCCCAATACTTTTGGTAATATAGTGTATGATGAGATCAGAGGTGACCACATGGGCAGGCGTCCCAATACTTTTGGTAATATAGGCCCGGATTCTCGTACGAGTTACGCCGGCGTATCTCCAGATACGCCGTCGTAACTCTGAGTCCGAGCCGTCGTATCTTGGCGCCTGATTCAAAGAATCAGATACGCAAAAATTTCACTAAGACACGACCAGCGTAAGTCTCTTACGCCGTCGGATCTTAACTGCATATTTACGCTGGCCGCTAGGGGCGTGTACGCTGATTTACGCCTAGAAATATGTAAATCAGCTAGATACGCCAATTCACGAACGTACGCCCGGCCGTCACAGTACAGATACGCCGTTTACGTTAGGTTTTTCCCGGCGTAAAGTTACCCCTGCTATATGAGGCGTACCAATGTTAAGTATGGACGTCGTTCCCGCGTCGAATTTTGAAAATTTTACGTCGTTTGCGTAAGTCGTTCACGAATGGGGCTGGACGTCATTTATGTTCACGCCGAAAGCATTGGCTTATTGCGGGTTAATTTGGAGCATGCGCCGTTCGTAAAAAGCGTCATTTATGTGGGGTCACATAAAATTTACATAACACACGCCCACATCTTCCACATTTGAATTAGGCGGGCTTACGCCGGACTATTTACGCTACGCCGCCGCAACTTTGGTTTGAGAATACGGAACTTGCCTGTCAAAGTTGCGGAGGCGTAACGTAAATAGGATACGTTACGCCCGCACAAAGATGCGCCATTCTACGTGAATCCGTGCCAAAGTGTATATATGTGTGTTGTGTAGTCCCAGTAAATGTTTGATATTATATATCCCGTATTTTCTGACCTTTATAAACCCCCCCCCCCCCCCACACACGTCACTGACAGATAGAAGTGACAGGTCCACTTTGCAGGTCTTTGGAGGGTCTGATTTGGTGGGTGAGACTCGTCACTTATACAGAGATAGCTTAGTAGATCAGATGAAGCTTTGTTTTATGATTGGTATGGGGCAGATAGAGAAGTTCCCCCATGTGTCGTCCTTCCGTGTGTCGTCCTCTGTGTGTCGTCCTCCGTGTGTCGTCCTCCGTGTGACGTCCTCTATGTGACGTCCTCCGTGTGTCGTCCTCCGTGTGTCGTCCTCCGTGTGTCGTCCTCCGTGTGTCACCCTTTTATGTATCGTCCTTCATGTATCATCCTCCGTGTGTCATCCTCCATGTATCGTCCTCCGTGTGTCGTCCTCCGTGTGTCGTCCTCCGTGTGTCGTCCTCCGTGTGTCGTCCTCCGTGTGTCACCCTTTTATGTATCATCCTCCGTGTGTCATCCTCCATGTATCGTCCTCTGTGTGTCGTCCTCCGTGTGTCGTCCTCCGTGTGTCGTCCTCCGTGTGTCGTCCTCCGTGTGTCGTCCTCCGTGTGTCGTCCTCCGTGTGTCACCCTTTTATGTATCGTCCTTCATGTATCATCCTCCGTGTGTCATCCTCCATGTATCGTCCTCTGTGTATCGTCCTCCATGTATCGTCCTCTATGTTTCAACCTCAATGTGACGTACGTGTGTCGTCCTCCGTGTGTCGTCCTCCGTGTGTCGTCCTCCGTGTGTCGTCCTCCGTGTGTCGTCCTCCGTGTGTCGTCGTCCATGTGTCGTCCATGTATCGTCCATGTATCGTCCCCAGTGTTTCATCCTCTGTGTTTTATCCTCCGTGTGTCGTCCTCCGTGTGTCGTCCTCAGTGTTTCATCCTCCGTGTGTCGTCCTTCGTGTGTCGTCCTTCGTGTGTCGTCCATGTATCGTCCATGTATCGTCCCCAGTGTTTCATCCTCTGTGTTTTATCCTCCGTGTGTCGTCCTCCGTGTGTCGTCCTCAGTGTTTCATCCTCCGTGTGTCGTCCTTCGTGTGTCGTCCTCCGTGTGTCGTCCTCCGTGTATCGTCCTCCGTGTGTCGTCCTTCGTGTGTCGTCCATCGTGTGTCGTCCTCCGTGTGTCGTCCTCCGTGTTTCGTCCTCCGTGTTTCGTCATCCATTCTTGTTTTAGCTGGCTCGGTTATGTGACGCCCGGTTGTCTCTTCTCAGGGTGGATACGCCGGGAACGCGGCCGGTTTCCGAGTGTCATCTCTGCTCAAACTCGCCGACACCAAAGCCAACAAACCCGGGATGAATCTTCTGCATTTCGTAGTCATGGTATGTGAATGGGAAGGAGGGGGGAGGGGCTATTCCACAATGTTATTGGGAGAGGGGCAACTCTAAATTACTGTGTTTCCCCCCGAAAATAAGACCGGGTCTTATGTTAATTTTGGCCACAAAATAAGACCCTAGGGCTTATTTTCATGGGATGTCTTATTGGTATCAGAATCTTAACATAATTTTAAAAATAATCTTGGTTAAAGTACTTTTAAGGTGATGTAGTGGGCTTTCTGGGAGGATTGCTATTGGGAGAGGGGCAACTATAAATGAGTGGCCATGGGGGGGGGCAACTCCATATTCATGACTGTGAGGGAATAAGGGGGCTCTATATATTTATGGGAATGGTATGTCCATTAATATCACAGAGGTGTGATGGTCGGGGGTTCACAGACTTTTGGTCATTTGGTGTAATATGAATATTGGAAATAAGAGGTAGAAGGATTGAAGATCTCCCCGCGGTGATAATGGGGGGGATTCCCGAACTCCACTGCCGGGGGGAAATCCCATCCCCCAATTCCTGACCTACAAGTACAGGAGACACGACTTACCTTCCAAGCGACGTTCTTTCCATGTGAGGCCACAGCAGTCTTCCTACGGAACCCCCCCCGTACTTGGTGGACGGAACTCTCTGGGATTGGTAGATGACGGGGGGGGGGGGGGGGGCACTTGTTGTTTTCTGCTGGGAACCATTCATGCCGAGATTTATCACAATCTATGAAATAACGTCATGACATCATGGGAAGTGACATCATCCAGAACCCTTATCTGTTCCTCTATATGTATCAAGGTTCAGGAGCACCTAAGACTAAAGTGGCCCCTCCGCCATTGTCATTGGATGAGTTCCAGTGACCAATCCCGTCCTTGTATTAGTTATCATTGTCTGATATCAGAAGGCTGCGTTTTGTGTACAAGACAATCGGATTGTCGGTTCTCCATCATCCCTTTTTTTTTTTTGTCTATACCCAGGAAGTCCAGAAGAAGGATCCCAAATATCTCTCCTTCGCAGACTCATTAAAGCACGTTCAAAGTGCCAGCAGGTAAGTGACCCCCCGGGGGGAAGGTCTTCAGCCAATATAGATCATTCCATAGACGACCCTTATTGGTATTGAGGCTTTTTAGTTGTCAAATTACCAATAAAAATTATATCATACTGTGTTTCCCCAAAAATGAGAGCTACCCCAAAAAATGAGAGTTACCCTGAAAATAAGACCTACCCGGAAAATAAGAGCTACCCCGGAAAATAAGAGCTACCCCGGAAAATAAGAGCTACCTGGAAAATAAGACCTACCCCGAATAAGAGCTACCCTGAAAATAAGAGCTACCCTGAAAATAAGACCTACCCCGAATAAGAGCTACCCCGGAAAATAAGAGCTACTCTGAAAATAAGAGCTACTCTGAAAATAAGAGCTACTCTGAAAATAATAGCTACCCCGGAAATAATAGCTACCCCGAAAATAATAGCTACCCCGGAAAATAAGAGCTACCCCGGAAAATAAGAGCTACCTGGAAAATAAGAGCTACCCCGAAAATAAGAGCTACCCCTGAAAATAAGAGCTACCTGGAAAATAAGACCTACCCCGAATAAGAGCTACCCGTAAAATAAGAGCTGCCCTGAAAATAAGACCTACCCCGGAAAATAAGACCTACCCCGGAAAATAAGAGCTACCTGTAAAATAAGTCCTACCCTGAAAATAAGTCCTACCCTGAAAATAAGAGCTACCCCGGAAAATAAGAGCTACCCCGGAAAATAAGAGCTACCCCGGAAAATAAGAGCTACCTGGAAAATAAGAGCTACCCCGAAAATAAGAGCTACCCTGAAAATAAGAGCTACCCTGAAAATAAGAGCTACCTGGAAAATAAGACCTACCCCGAATAAGAGCTACCCTGAAAATAAGAGCTACCTGTAAAATAAGTCCTACCCTGAAAATAAGTCCTACCCTGAAAATAAGAGCTACCCCGGAAAATAAGAGCTACCCCGGAAAATAAGAGCTACCTGGAAAATAAGACCTACCCCGAATAAGAGCTACCCTGAAAATAAGAGCTACCCTGAAAATAAGAGCTACCCTGAAAATAAGAGCTACCCCGGAAATAATAGCTACCCCGGAAATAATAGCTACCCCGGAAATAATAGCTACCCCGAAAATAATAGCTACCCCGGAAAATAAGAGCTACCCAGAAATAAGACTAACCCCGAAAATAAGACTAACCCCGAAAATAAGACTAACCCCGAAAAACAAGACCTACCCCGAAAAACAAGACCTACCCCGAAAAACAAGACCTACCCCGAAAAATAAGAGCTACCCCGGAAATAAGACTTACCCGGAAAATAAGACCTACCCCGGAAATAAGACCTAGCTCTATTTTCCAGGAGGGCAATATAAGCCCTACCCTCAAAAATAAGCCCTACTTTAACCACTTAAGGACCCACTCGCATACATATACGTCGGTACTTTAAAGATGGATATCTCGGTAACGGCAGCAGCTGCCGCCACAACTGAGATATCCATCTTTTCTTTGAGCGGTCCTGTAAACGATAATGGTGGTCTCCATGGTGGATTCGCCGCGAGATCACCGTTATCGGCGGCGGGAGAGGGCAGCTCTCCCGCGTCCTCCGCCGCTTACCGGAGCCGTCGGCAGCGGCGGAGGCGATCGGGTCCTGTCCCCTGCTCGGCTGGGATACGAGTGAGGGCAAGATGGCCCCCACACGTCTCCATAGCCTAGCAGGGCGGAGGCGACGTCAAAACCTCACCTCCGCCCATGCTTCTTAAAGGGACATTTTTGTTGTTGTCATTTTTTGAAATGACAACATTTTTTTTTTTTTTTTTGCATCTTAGTGTAAATATGAGATACTAGCTCATTATGAATTACTTACCTTAGATCGAATCCATCCTCGTCTCCCCCAGAGGTTACTTCTGGGTATCGTCGCTCCAGCGCTCTGATTGGCCGGAGCGGCGAAGACGTCACTCCGCGCATGCACGCGGGAGCTGTCAAAACCGCCATTCTCAGTGCGCCGGCGCCGTAGACATCGGTGCATGCTTTTTGGCAAATGTCTGGTAAAGCGTGTAGGTCTCGGAGATATCGCACACGCCTACAAGTAAGACTCAATGTGGGCTCCCCTGGAGGTAAAACATGTCAGAGAGGCTCATAAATTATCTGTGAATATAAAACACGCCGTCAGAATACAACTTACATATAGAGAGCCAGTCATGCCGGGACTCCGCCCCATCCAAGGGGAGAACTCCACCTTTAAATTAAGTTTTTGAATAAGTAATTGGAAGTGTGAAGACTTCTTTTATTTATTCTGTATTTCTGCCTGTAACCCTGTTGAGGAGCTTTGCTATCACTTCCTGCCCCGGTGACACCAGTACAATAAATGGAGAGTAGTTGTAGCTATGGACAGCAATAGGACTTTATTGGAAGTTCCTCCTCACCGCACAGAAAAGGTCTTGTTGCTCTCCGTGTCCCCGTTGGGGAGAATTGCTCTCTGTGTCCCCGTTGGGGAGAATTGCTCTCCGTGTCCCCGTTGGTGAGAATTGCTCTCTGTGTCCCCGTTGGGGAGAATTGCTCTCTGTGTCCCCGTTGGGGGGAATTGCTCTCTGTGTCCCCGTTGGAGGGAATTGCTCTCTGTGTCCCCGTTGGGGAGAATTGCTCTCTGTGTCCCCGTTGGGGAGAATTGCTCTCTGTGTCCCCGTTGGGGAGAATTGCTCTCTGTGTCCCCGTTGGGGAGATTTGCTCTCTGTGTCCCCGTTGGTGAGAATTGCTCTCTGTGTCCCCGTTGGAGGGAATTGCTCTCCGTGTCCCCGTTGGAGGGAATTGCTCTCCGTGTCCCCGTTGGGGAGAATTGCTCTCTGTGTCCCCGTTGGGGAGAATTGCTCTCTGTGTCCCCGTTGGGGAGAATTGCTCTCCGTGTCCCCGTTGGGGAGAATTGCTCTGTGTCCCCGTTGGGGAGATTTGCTCTCTGTGTCCCCGTTGGGGAGAATTGCTCTCTGTGTCCCCGTTGGTGAGAATTGCTCTCTGTGTCCCCGTTGGGGAAAATTGCTCTCTGTGTCTCCGTTGGGGAGAATTGCTCTCTGTGTCCCCGTTGGGGAGAATTGCTCTCTGTGTCCCCGTTGGGGAGATTTGCTCTCTGTGTCCCCGTTGGGGAGAATTGCTCTCTGTGTCCCCGTTGGGGAGAATTGCTCTCTGTGTCCCCGTTGGAGGGAATTGCTCTCTGTGTCCCCGTTGGGGAGAATTGCTCTCTGTGTCCCCGTTGGTGAGAATTGCTCTCTGTGTCCCCGTTGGGGAGAATTGCTCTCTGTGTCCCCGTTGGGGAGAATTGCTCTCTGTGTCCCCGTTGGGGAGAATTGCTCTCCGTGTCCCCGTTGGGGAGAATTGCTCTCTGTGTCCCCGTTGGGGAGAATTGCTCTCTGTGTCCCCGTTGGGGAGAATTGCTCTCTGTGTCCCCGTTGGGGAGAATTGCTCTCTGTGTCCCCGTTGGGGAGAATTGCTCTCCGTGTCCCCGTTGGGGAGAATTGCTCTCCGTGTCCCCGTTGGGTGGAATTGCTCTCCGTGTCCCCATTGGGGAGAATTGCTCTCTGTGTCCCCGTTGGGGGGAATTGCTCTCTGTGTCCCCGTTGGGGAGAATTGCTCTCTGTGTCCCCGTTGGGGAGAATTGCTCTCCGTGTCCCCGTTGGGGAGAATTGCTCTCCGTGTCCCCGTTGGTGAGAATTGCTCTCTGTGTCCCCGTTGGGGAGATTTGCTCTCTGTGTCCCCGTTGGGGAGAATTGCTCTCCGTGTCCCCGTTGGGGAGAATTGCTCTCTGTGTCCCCGTTGTCCCCGTTGGGGAGAATTGCTCTCTGTGTCCCCGTTGGTGAGAATTGCTCTCTGTGTCCCCGTTGGGGAGAATTGCTCTCTGTGTCCCCGTTGGGGAGAATTGCTCTCTGTGTCCCCGTTGGGGAGAATTGCTCTCTGTGTCCCCGTTGGGGAGAATTGCTCTCCGTGTCCCCGTTGGGGAGAATTGCTCTCTGTGTCCCGTTGGGGAGAATTGCTCTCTGTGTCCCCGTTGGGGAGAATTGCTCTCTGTGTCCCCGTTGGGGAGAATTGCTCTCCGTGTCCCCGTTGGGGAGATTTGCTCTCTGTGTCCCCGTTGGGGAGAATTGCTCTCCGTGTCCCCGTTGGGTGGAATTGCTCTCCGTGTCCCCGTTGGGGAGATTTGCTCTCTGTGTCCCCGTTGGGGGGAATTGCTCTCTATGTCCCCGTTGGGGGGAATTGCTCTCTGTGTCCCCGTTGGGGAGAATTGCTCTCTGTGTCCCCGTTGGGGAGATTTGCTCTCTGTGTCCCCGTTGGGGAGAATTGCTCTCTGTGTCCCCGTTGGGGAGAATTGCTCTCTGTGTCCCCGTTGGGGAGAATTGCTCTCTGTGTCCCCGTTGGGGAGAATTGCTCTCCGTGTCGCCGTTGGGGAGAATTGCTCTCTGTGTCCCCGTTGGGGAGAATTGCTCTCTGTGTCCCCGTTGGGTGGAATTGCTCTCTGTGTCCCCGTTGGGGAGATTTGCTCTCTGTGTCCCCGTTGGGGAGAATTGCTCTCCGTGTCCCCGTTGGGGAGAATTGCTCTCCGTGTCCCCGTTGGAGGGAATTGCTCTCTGTGTCCCCGTTGGGGAGAATTGCTCTCTGTGTCCCCGTTGGGGAGAATTGCTCTCCGTGTCCCCGCTGTCCCCGTTGGGGAGAATTGCTCTCCGTGTCCCCGTTGGGGAGAATTGCTCTCTGTGTCCCCGTTGGGGGGAATTGCTCTCTGTGTCCCCGTTGGGGAGAATTGCTCTCCGTGTCCCCGTTGGGGAGAATTGCTCTCCGTGTCCCCGTTGGGGAGAATTGCTCTCTGTGTCGCCGTTGGGGAGAATTGCTCTCTGTGTCCCCGTTGGGGAGAATTGCTCTCTGTGTCGCCGTTGGGGAGAATTGCTCTCTGTGTCCCCGTTGGGGAGAATTGCTCTCTGTGTCCCCGTTGGGGAGAATTGCTCTCTGTGTCCCCGTTGGGGAGAATTGCTCTCCGTGTCCCCGTTGGGGAGAATTGCTCTCCGTGTCCCCGTTGGGGAGAATTGCTCTCCGTGTCCCCGTTGGGGAGAATTGCTCTCTGTGTCCCCGTTGGGGAGAATTGCTCTCTGTGTCCCCGTTGGGGAGAATTGCTCTCTGTGTCCCCGTTGGGGAGAATTGCTCTCCGTGTCCCCGTTGGGGAGAATTGCTCTCTGTGTCGCCGTTGGGGAGAATTGCTCTCTGTGTCCCCGTTGGGGAGAATTGCTCTCTGTGTCCCCGTTGGGGAGAATTGCTCTCTGTGTCCCCGTTGGGGAGATTTGCTCTCCGTGTCCCCGTTGGGGAGAATTGCTCTCTGTGTCCCCGTTGGGGAGAATTGCTCTCTGTGTCCCCGTTGGGGAGAATTGCTCTCTGTGTCCCCGTTGGGGAGAATTGCTCTCTGTGTCCCCGTTGGGGAGATTTGCTCTCTGTGTCCCCGTTGGGGAGAATTGCTCTCTGTGTCCCCGTTGGGGAGAATTGCTCTCTGTGTCCCCGTTGGGGAGAATTGCTCTCTGTGTCCCCGTTGGAGGGAATTGCTCTCTGTGTCCCCGTTGGGGAGAATTGCTCTCTGTGTCCCCGTTGGGGAGAATTGCTCTCTGTGTCCCCGTTGGAGGGAATTGCTCTCTGTGTCCCCGTTGGGGAGATTTGCTCTCTGTGTCCCCGTTGGGGAGAATTGCTCTCTGTGTCGCCGTTGGGGAGAATTGCTCTCTGTGTCCCCGTTGGAGGGAATTGCTCTCTGTGTCCCCGTTGGGGAGAATTGCTCTCTGTGTCCCCGTTGGGGAGAATTGCTCTCTGTGTCCCCGTTGGGGAGAATTGCTCTCCGTGTCCCCGTTGGGGAGAATTGCTCTCTGTGTCGCCGTTGGGGAGAATTGCTCTCTGTGTCGCCGTTGGGGAGAATTGCTCTCTGTGTCCCCGTTGGGGAGAATTGCTCTCTGTGTCCCCGTTGGGGAGAATTGCTCTCTGTGTCCCCGTTGGGGAGAATTGCTCTCTGTGTCCCCGTTGGGGAGAATTGCTCTCTGTGTCCCCGTTGGGGAGAATTGCTCTCTGTGTCCCCGTTGGAGGGAATTGCTCTCTGTGTCCCCGTTGGGGAGAATTGCTCTCCGTGTCCCCGTTGGGGAGAATTGCTCTCCGTGTCCCCGTTGGGGAGAATTGCTCTCCGTGTCCCCGTTGGGGAGAATTGCTCTCTGTGTCCCCGTTGGGGAGATTTGCTCTCTGTGTCCCCGTTGGGGAGAATTGCTCTCTGTGTCCCCGTTGGGGAGAATTGCTCTCTGTGTCCCCGTTGGGGAGAATTGCTCTCTGTGTCCCCGTTGGGGAGAATTGCTCTCTGTGTCCCCGTTGGAGGGAATTGCTCTCTGTGTCCCCGTTGGGGAGAATTGCTCTCTGTGTCCCCGTTGGGGAGAATTGCTCTCTGTGTCCCCGTTGGAGGGAATTGCTCTCTGTGTCCCCGTTGGGGAGAATTGCTCTCTGTGTCGCCGTTGGGGAGAATTGCTCTCTGTGTCCCCGTTGGGGAGATTTGCTCTCCGTGTCCCCGTTGGGGAGAATTGCTCTCTGTGTCCCCGTTGGGGAGAATTGCTCTCTGTGTCCCCGTTGGGGAGAATTGCCACCACTTCCTGTCCTGACAGATCTCTTCTTTCCTGGCAGACTGTCTGAAGAAAACTTGCTGGAGGACTTTGACAGACTGCAGTCCCGGGTGATTGCAATGCAGAGGAATGTGGCCGCCCACGAGGAGGAGGATCTGAGACGACAGATGGAAGAATTCTTAGAGGTAACGCCTCACTGATCAAATGTTTTATTAGAAATCTTGGAAGTCAAATGTTTTGGTGCCAATTACAGAAATAAAATCAAAGGATCTGGGGGTTCTGGTAGATCATAGACCCGGAGTCAGTGATGGAGAAGGATCTGGGGGTTCTGGTAGATCATAGACCCGGAGTCAGTGATGGAGAAGGATCTGGGGGTTCTGGTAGATCATAGACCCGGAGTCAGTGATGGAGAAGGATCTGGGGGTTCTGGTAGATCATAGACCCGGAGTCAGTGATGGAGAAGGATCTGGGGGTTCTGGTAGATCATAGACCCGGAGTCAGTGATGATGAAGGATCTGGGGGTTCTGGTAGATCATAGACCCGGAGTCAGTGATGGAGAAGGATCTGGGGGTTCTGGTAGATCATAGACCCGGAGTCAGTGATGGAGAAGGATCTGGGGGTTCTGGTAGATCATAGACCCGGAGTCAGTGATGGAGAAGGATCTGGGGGTTCTGGTAGATCATAGACCCGGAGTCAGTGATGGAGAAGGATCTGGGGGGTCCAGAGGTGCGGTGCTGTGTAATGTAAAATGAGGTGAGGTTTCTGTGGAGGAAGAGACAGAGAGGAGACTTGCAATTAGGGGAACCCCAAAGCCAGGCAGCGCAGCAGCACACTGGGGCGTTGCGCCGTCGGCAGTAAAGCGCCGCTATTTTAACGGCGCTTTACTGTCGTTTTTGCGGTGCTGTGCATGCGCGCCGGGGGGGGGGGGGGTGTTGCGGCAAAATGCACATTCGCCTGAGTTGGCAAAAATCCTTGCACCCGCCCTGCCGGATGCACTATACCCACTCTGGCTGCCAGGCTGGTGAGAGAGGCCTGTCCGGGTGCACTGTACCCACTCTGGCTGCCAGGCTGGTGAGAGAGGCCTGTCCAGGTGCGCTGTACCCACTCTGGCTGCCAGGCTGGTGAGAGAGGCCTGTCTGGGTGCGCTGTACCCACTCTGGCTGCCAGGCTGGTGAGAGAGGCCTGTCCGGGTGCGCTGTACCCACTCTGGCTGCCAGGCTGGTGAGAGAGGCCTGTCCGGGTGCACTGTACCCACTCTGGCTGCCAGGCTGGTGAGAGAGGCCTGTCCAGGTGCGCTGTACCCACTCTGGCTGCCAGGCTGGTGAGAGAGGCCTGTCTGGGTGCGCTGTACCCACTCTGGCTGCCAGGCTGGTGAGAGAGGCCTGTCCGGGTGCACTGTACCCACTCTGGCTGCCAGGCTGGTGAGAGAGGCCTGTCCGGGTGCACTGTACCCACTCTGGCTGCCAGGCTGGTGAGAGAGGCCTGTCCGGGTGCACTGTACCCACTCTGGCTGCCAGGCTGGTGAGAGAGGCCTGTCCAGGTGCGCTGTACCCACTCTGGCTGCCAGGCTGGTGAGAGAGGCCTGTCCGGGTGCGCTGTACCCACTCTGGCTGCCAGGCTGGTGAGAGAGGCCTGTCCGGGTGCGCTGTACCCACTCTGGCTGCCAGGCTGGTGAGAGAGGCCTGTCCGGGTGCACTGTACCCACTCTGGCTGCCAGGCTGGTGAGAGAGGCCTGTCCGGGTGCACTGTACCCACTCTGGCTGCCAGGCTGGTGAGAGAGGCCTGTCCGGGTGCACTGTACCCACTCTGGCTGCCAGGCTGGTGAGAGAGGCCTGTCCGGGTGCGCTGTACCCACTCTGGCTGCCAGGCTGGTGAGAGAGGCCTGTCCAGGTGCGCTGTACCCACTCTGGCTGCCAGGCTGGTGAGAGAGGCCTGTCCGGGTGCGCTGTACCCACTCTGGCTGCCAGGCTGGTGAGAGAGGCCTGTCGGGGTGCGCTGTACCCACTCTGGCTGCCAGGCTGGTGAGAGAGGCCTGTCCGGGTGCGCTGTACCCACTCTGGCTGCCAGGCTGGTGAGAGAGGCCTGTCCGGGTGCGCTGTACACACTCTGGCTGCCAGGCTGGTGAGAGAGGCCTGTCCGGGTGCGCTGTACCCACTCTGGCTGCCAGGCTGGTGAGAGAGGCCTGTCCGGGTGCACTGTACCCACTCTGGCTGCCAGGCTGGTGAGAGAGGCCTGTCCGGGTGCGCTGTACACACTCTGGCTGCCAGGCTGGTGAGAGAGGCCTGTCCGGGTGCGCTGTACCCACTCTGGCTGCCAGGCTGGTGAGAGAGGCCTGTCCGGGTGCACTGTACCCACTCTGGCTGCCAGGCTGGTGAGAGAGGCCTGTCCGGGTGCACTGTACACACTCTGGCTGCCAGGCTGGTGAGAGAGGCCTGTCCGGGTGCGCTGTACCCACTCTGGCTGCCAGGCTGGTGAGAGAGGCCTGTCCGGGTGCACTGTACCCACTCTGGCTGCCAGGCTGGTGAGAGAGGCCTGTCCGGGTGCGCTGTACCCACTCTGGCTGCCAGGCTGGTGAGAGAGGCCTGTCCGGGTGCGCTGTACCCACTCTGGCTGCCAGGCTGGTGAGAGAGGCCTGTCCGGGTGCACTGTACCCACTCTGGCTGCCAGGCTGGTGAGAGAGGCCTGTCCGGGTGCACTGTACCCACTCTGGCTGCCAGGCTGGTGAGAGAGGCCTGTCCGGGTGCACTGTACCCACTCTGGCTGCCAGGCTGGTGAGAGAGGCCTGTCCGGGTGCGCTGTACCCACTCTGGCTGCCAGGCTGGTGAGAGAGGCCTGTCCGGGTGCACTGTACCCACTCTGGCTGCCAGGCTGGTGAGAGAGGCCTGTCCGGGTGCACTGTACACACTCTGGCTGCCAGGCTGGTGAGAGAGGCCTGTCCGGGTGCGCTGTACCCACTCTGGCTGCCAGGCTGGTGAGAGAGGCCTGTCCGGGTGCACTGTACCCACTCTGGCTGCCAGGCTGGTGAGAGAGGCCTGTCCGGGTGCGCTGTACCCACTCTGGCTGCCAGGCTGGTGAGAGAGGCCTGTCCGGGTGCGCTGTACCCACTCTGGCTGCCAGGCTGGTGAGAGAGGCCTGTCCGGGTGCACTGTACCCACTCTGGCTGCCAGGCTGGTGAGAGAGGCCTGTCCGGGTGCACTGTACCCACTCTGGCTGCCAGGCTGGTGAGAGAGGCCTGTCCGGGTGCACTGTACCCACTCTGGCTGCCAGGCTGGTGAGAGAGGCCTGTCCGGGTGCACTGTACCCACTCTGGCTGCCAGGCTGGTGAGAGAGGCCTGTCCGGGTGCACTGTACCCACTCTGGCCGGAGTGGTGAAGAGATTTATCATTGGGACTGTTTCCACGCCAGTTAACCCCGAATCCGCCATTTTCCAATTCTTCTATCCCTTCACCTTTCTACTTTTATCGTTTTTTTCCCGGGTGGGTCATAAAAGCACAGAAAAGACATTGGCCCAGATTCGCGTAGGGCAACTTAGAGAGGCAAGTGCCGTATTCACAAAGCACTTGCGTCCTAAGTTACGGCGGCGTTAATGGGCCGGCGTAAGCCCGCCTAATTCAAAGTAGGCAGGTCGTGTTGTATTTAAATTAAGCGTGACCCCCATGTAGATGCATGGCTGAACGAACGGCGCCTGCGCGCGCATGCTCAGTATCACGTTGAGATACGTCGGCTCAATGCCTGTGACGTGAACGTAACCTACGCCCGGCCCCATTCGCGTACGACTTGCGTAAACGACATAAAAAGATGCGCTTGTTCCGACGTCCATACCTTGCATGGGCTGCGGCACCTAGAGACCTGCTTTATCTTTACGCCGGCGTATGTCTTACGTAAACGGCGTAACTAATTGCACCGGGCGTACGTACGTTCGTGAATCGGCGTATCTAGCTCATTTACATATTCGATGCGGAAAACAACGGAAGCGCCACCTAGCGGCCAGCGTAAATATGCGCCCCAAGATACGATGGCGTAGGAGACTTACGCCGCTCGTATCTTGGCCGAATTTATGCGTAACTGATTCTATGAATCGGGCGCATAGATACGACGGCGGCCATTCGGACTTTACGATGGCGTATCTGGAGATACGCCGCCCGTGATAAGTCTTTGAGAATCTGGGCCGTTGACTTTATTGCAGCTCTCTTCCAGTACCCCGGACGGCGGGGACACAGGGGTAACGCGCCACCCAAATTAAACCAGCAGTTCCTTCGGGGGAAGTGCTACACATGTATTACTTTTGGGGTGGATTCAGATAGGGGCGCGCAAAACTGCGGCGGCGTAACGTATGACATTTACGTTACGCGGCCGCAAGTTTTACGGGCAAGTGCTTGATTCACAAAGCACTTGCCTGTAAAGTTGCGGCGGCGTAGCGTAAAAGGGGCCGGCGTAAGCGCGCGTAATTCAAATGATCCGTAGGGGGCGTGGATCATTTAAATTAGGCGCGTTCCTGCGCCGAACGTACTGCGCATGCGCCGTCCATAAAATTTCCCGACGTGCATTGCGGTAAATGACGTCGCAAGGACGTCATTGGTTTCGACGTGAACGTAAATGGCGTCCAGCGCCATTCACGGACGACTTACGCAAACGACGTAAAATTTTCAAATCGCGACGCGGGAACGACGTCCATACTTAACATTGGCTGCGCCTCCTAATAGCAGGAGCAGCCTTGCGGCGAAAACGACGGAGCAGGGGATGGGGACGGGAGAGCGGGGGATGGGATGGGAGAGTGGGGGATGGGGACGGGAGAGCGGGGGATGGGGACGGGGGTTTCCTCGCTTTGCTCTCAC
The DNA here is from genome assembly GCF_905171775.1 of Rana temporaria. Classification (NCBI taxonomy): domain Eukaryota; kingdom Metazoa; phylum Chordata; class Amphibia; order Anura; family Ranidae; genus Rana; species Rana temporaria. The sequence continues at coordinate 15,970 of NW_024404751.1, forward strand.
AACCATATTAGGGTTACAGAGAAGGCGATGAATCTCGGCGCGGCTCCTTCCTCACATTCTAGACTCTGCTTCTCATCAGACTTGTGTTTAGACTTGTTGCGTTCTCTTGGCTCTGATTACAAAGTGCTGTAATGGAAGCGGCTGAGGAGGACTTGCCCAAACTGCGCCCCTCCATTCCCTTAGGGTCATGTTGCCCACCATCCATTGCACCAGGGGCAGCCCACCCTCCTGCCCACCCCTTGTCCCGGCCCTACACAGGCTGCACACAATGGGCCAGATTCTCATAGAATCTGCGGCGGCGTAGCGTAAGCCATTTACACCACGCCACCGCAACTTACTGGAGCAAGTGCCGCATTCGCCAAGCACTTGCTCCGTAATTTGCGGCAGCGTAGTGTAAATGGCCCGGCGTATGGCCGCGTAATTCAAAGGGCGCGGCTTGTATTCAAATTAAGCGCCCCCCCCCCCCCCCCCCGCGCCGATCGAACTGCGCATGTGCCGGGCGGAAAAATAGCCCAGTGCGCATGCTCCAGCTCACGACGGAAAACGTCAATTGACGCCGACGTGAGCGTCATTGGCGTAAAGTCGTATTCGCGAACGACTTAGTAAAACGACGTAACCGACGGAAAAAGACGACGGGGACCCGACGCCATACTTAACATGGCATACGGCGGACTGGCGTAAGGTTACCCCTCATATAGCAGGGGTAACCTTACGCTTACGGAAACGACGTAAACGACGACGAGGCGGCGCAAATTCGTTCGGGAATCGGCGTATCAGGCTCATTTGCATAGTCAAATGAGAACTGAACGTAAACGCCACCTAGTGGCCGGCGTCGAATTACATCTAAGATCCGACGGTGTAAGTGACTTCCACCTGCCGGATCTACGCCGTATCTATGCGAAAATGATTCTAGGAATCAGACGCAGAATACCCGGGGCCAAAAACAGAGATTCACCGTCGTAACTCTTCTGAGAATCTGGCCGTCTATGGGCACCTGACCATCACACCTCTATGATATAGGGTGACCATGTGTCCCTGGATTGCCCGGGACAGTCCCGCATTTTGCAGGTCTTTCCCGGGCACCTTCATTGCAGTACAATACAGTGGGGTAGATTCAAAGAGCAATTGCGCCTGCGTAACCATATTTACGCAGCGCAATTGCTTACTTGCCCCGGCGTAACGACTTCTCCTGATTCAGGAACCTCGTTACGCCGACTGCAGCCTAAGAAATGCGCGGCATAAGGCTCTTATGCCCGCATATCTTAGGCTGCATTCTTACGTTGGCCGCTAGGTGGCGTTCCCGTTGTGCTCATCGTATAGTATGCAAATTGCATACTAACGCCGATTCACAACGTTACGCGAGCCCTACGTACGCAATTTACGTCGTTTGCGTACGGCGGTTTTTGAGTAAGGCTGCCCCTGCTATTAGCAGGGGCAGCCAATGCTACGCATACCCGTCGTTCCCGCGTCGCGAAATTTGAAATTTACGTAGTTTGCGTAAGTGAATCGTGAATGGCACTGGACGCCATTCACGTTCACTTTGAAGCAAATGACGTCCTTGCGACGTCATTTACCGCAATGCACGTCGGGAAAGTTTCCCGGCGGAGCATGCGCTCTATGATCGGCGCGGGAACGCACCTAATTTAAATGATTCCCGCCCCCTACGGGATCATTTACATTGCGCGCGCTTACGCCGGGCATTTTTGAAGAGCGCCCACGCAAATTACGTGGCTATTGCTTCATGAATGAAGCGTAGCGCAAATAATTTGCTTGGCGCAGGGTAAAAAGGGTACACTGCGCCTCCGTAAGGAGCGCGCAGCTGTACCTGAATCTACCCCAGTGTCCCGGAATGAAACTGACACAGCAGGAAGACGGCGCGGATGCGGTGGACGTGGTTGGCCGTCTTCTCCCGGGTTCGGCTTCCTCTTGCCTTTCTTCATGAAGTTGGTGATTTTTGCGGTTTGTTCCCCCCCCCCCCCCCCCGGATGTGAAATGGTTTCTCGCGGACGATGAGAACATCGGACTGATCTTATCTCTCCACAAGAAACACATTTTTCCCTCCAACATCCTTCTTCCCAAAACATCTTCAGACGGACGGTCCTGCGAATGGCGGCTCCGCCTTCCGGGCGCACGGATGAACGCTTGGCGCAGATTCTTCCTCCTCGGCGGTTTCCTAATTACGGAGAAATGAATTGTTTTAGGAGAAGACGGAAGTCTCCGGGTCATTGCATTGATTTCACTCGCTTCTGCCCCCTAGAGATGAGAGGGGCCCCTACACCGACTTCCTCATGGTGACCGGTCATTGGACGGGGATCTGCCCGCTGTGTCATGTGATCAGCCCAACAACACCCCCTGTGGTCACATGACCAACATATCCTCCAACCGACATAACAGCCGTCCCGACACTTATTATACCTGAGAAAGATTTCATTGCAATACTCTGCTCCTCCCCCACACATAAAACTCTCAAGCTCTGAGGTCCAGAACTGGACTTCTTCAGGGGTGAAAAATCCCCAACATCAACTCATTTCCTATGAAGAGAAGGACGTTACAAGAAGAGGTCCAGCACTGGACTTCTTCAGGGGTGAATGATCCCCAGCATCCTTTAACTCACATCCTATGAAGAGGACATTACAAGAAGAGGTCCTCTCTGGTGCTGCCCCCCCCCCTTCAAGAATCTGAGGTCCACCACTGGACTTCTTCAGGGGTTAATGATTCCCAACAGCCTTCAACTCACTTCCTATGAGGATAATGCTGAAGTGGTCCTCTCTGCATGATTCTGAACCAGAGATGATCAGAGACTGCAGACATAGTACAGGAGACGGTCAGAGACTGCAGACATAGTACAGGAGACGGTCAGAGACTGCAGACATAGTACAGGAGACGGTCAGAGACTGCAGACATAGTACAGGAGACGGTCAGAGACTGCAGACATAATACAGGAGATGGTCAGAGACTGCAGACATAGTACAGGAGATGATCAGAGACTGCAGACATAATACAGGAGATGATCAGAGACTGCAGACATAGTACAGGAGATGATCAGAGACTGCAGACATAGTACAGGAGATGATCAGAGACTGCAGACATAGTACAGGAGACGGTCAGAGACTGCAGACATAGTACAGGAGACGGTCAGAGACTGCAGACATAGTACAGGAGACGGTCAGAGACTGCAGACATAATACAGGAGATGGTCAGAGACTGCAGACATAGTACAGGAGATGATCAGAGACTGCAGACATAATACAGGAGATGATCAGAGACTGCAGACATAGTACAGGAGATGATCAGAGACTGCAGACATAGTACAGGAGATGATCAGAGACTGCAGACATAGTACAGGAGATGGTCAGAGACTGCAGACATAGTACAGGAGATGGTCAGAGACTGCAGACATAGTACAGGAGATGATCAGAGACTGCAGACATAATACAGGAGATGATCAGAGACTGCAGACATAATACAGGAGATGATCAGAGACTGTAGACATAATACAGGAGATGATCAGAGACTGCAGACATAGTACAGGACATGATCAGAGACTGCAGACATAATACAGGAGATGATCAGAGACTGCAGACATAATACAGGAGATGGTCAGAGACTGCAGACATAGTACAGGAGATGATCAGAGACTGCAGACATAATACAGGAGACGATCAGAGACTGCAGACATAATACAGGAGACGATCAGAGACTGCAGACATAGCACAGGAGATGTCAGAGACTGCAGACATAATACAGGAGATGATCAGAGACTGCAGACATAATACAGGAGATGGTCAGAGACTGCAGACATAGTACAGGAGATGGTCAGAGACTGCAGACATAGTACAGGAGATGGTCAGAGACTGCAGACATAGTACAGGAGATGGTCAGAGACTGCAGACATAATACAGGAGATGGTCAGAGACTGCAGACATAATACAGGAGATGGTCAGAGACTGCAGACATAATACAGGAGATGGTCAGAGACTGCAGACATAATACAGGAAATGGTCAGAGACTGCAGACATAGTACAGGAGATGGTCAGAGACTGCAGACATAGTACAGGAGATGGTCAGAGACTGCAGACATAGTACAGGAGATGGTCAGAGACTGCAGACATAATACAGGAGATGGTCAGAGACTGCAGACATAGTACAGGAGATGGTCAGAGACTGCAGACATAATACAGGAGATGGTCAGAGACTGCAGACATAGTACAGGAGATGATCAGAGACTGCAGACATACTACAGGAGATGGTCAGAGACTGCAGACATAGTACAGGAGATGGTCAGAGACTGCAGACATAGTACAGGAGAGGGTCAGAGACTGCAGACATAGTACAGGAGATGGTCAGAGACTGCAGACATAGTACAGGAGATGATCAGAGACTGCAGACATAGTACAGGAGATGATCAGAGACTGCAGACATAATACAGGAGATGGTCAGAGACTGCAGACATAATACAGGAGATGGTCAGAGACTGCAGACATAGTACAGGAGATGGTCAGAGACTGCAGACATAGTACAGGAGACGGTCAGAGACTGCAGACATAATACAGGAGATGATCAGAGACTGCAGACATAATACAGGAGATGATCAGAGACTGCAGACATAGTACAGGAGATGATCAGAGACTGCAGACATAGTACAGGAGATGAAATGTTAGTTGTCACCAGTAGAGGAATGGAGGGGAAATCTTCTTGTGGGGACACCTCTAGAGAGAGAAGTGTGACTCTCTGGGAAGTTGAGACATAACAGAGAAGAAGTCCCCCCTCCGGGGGTCTCGGCTCCTCCATTACTAAAGATGGAAGTTGTGACTCTGACATGAAATAATTGTTCCAGCAGAAGGAGATCCCGGACTGATTACATAAGCGATGGGGGGAGGGGGGTATTGGTTCTGCTCGGGTGCTGCCCCCTGGGGGAGGAAGAAGGAATTTCTGGCGTTGTTCAGCAAAGTGCGATCGCCTGCCGCAGATCATCAGATAATTCCTTCCGTCAGGTGAGCTGTGATTGGTCGCTGTGGATTGCCGCACTTTGCTCTCTTTTATTGATGACGTTTTGTGTCCTTCGCGTTTCAGATTTATTTTCGGTGCGTTTCTGTTCAGGTGCGAGTTTTCGCTCCATTGAGAGCCGATCAGGGAACTGGATGCGGGGAAACCCTCCTCCAATCGGCATGTGTGTGACCCCGGGCATGGAGTGCATTGCGATGGCGGCTTCTCGGGGCGGGAGGGGTTTCCTGGGGGTGACACCAGAGGGGCGTGTCTGTGTAGTCTCCATATAAAGCCCATGGGACAGGGTGACAAGCTCCTCCCTTTACACCCCAACACATATGAAGTACACAAATAGTATGCAGGACTCCGCCCACCAGATATCCAATATGGCCGCCTGGAGGCACTCTGTACACAGAACAGTATACAGAACCCCGCCTACCAGAAATCCAATATGGCCACCTGGAGGCGCTCTGTACACAGAACAGTATACAGAACCCCGCCCACCAGAAATCCAATATGGCCACCTGGAGGCGCTCTGTACACAGAACAGCATACAGAACCCCGCCCACCAGAAATCCAATATGGCCGCCTGGAGGCGCTCTGTACACAGACGGTATACAGAACCCCGCCCACCAGAAATCCAATATGGCCGCCTGGAGGCGCTCTGTACACAGACGGTATACAGAACCCCGCCCACCAGAAATCCAATATGGCCGCCTGGAGGCGCTCTGTACACAGAACAGTATACAGGACTCCGCCCACCAGAAATCCAATATGGCCGCCTGGAGGCGCTCTGTACACAGAACAGCATACAGAACCCCGCCCACCAGAAATCCAATATGGCCGCCTGGAGGCGCTCTGTACACAGATGGTATACAGAACCCTGCCCACCACGAATGGCATTTCCTGCTTGTGTGTGTAGCGCCCCCTTACTTTCAGTATGGGCACTACGCTAAAGTTAGTGGGGGATGGGAGAGTTACTTTGCTCCCATTCACAATTTGTTTACATTTTGGGACTTCTTTGATTCCAGAAATGTCCGCTGGGTCAGTCTGTAGTCCGGGGGTGCAATACCATCCCTGGTCAGCAGTTGGCGCCAGAGGGGTTCTGGCGGAGTAAGTTTCTCCAGCAGCCAATCAGAGGAGTTTTTCCCTCACGGGGCGTGCTGGAGAGGAGTATATCTGCGACAGGTGTCATGTGTTCTAAAATCTTCGCGGGGTCCCCGTTCCAGGTGCATCATCAGGGTGCGCACATCTATGGACCCCGCCGGCGTGGCCCACCTGGCCAAAACTGCAGGCTACACAAACCCTCATCACCTCTGCCGGGTTAGCCCCCCCTTATTAGAAATTTTGACTTTTTTTATGCAGTTTGTTGGATCTTTGTTAGATCAGGTTAGATCAATCATTGTTTGCGTTAGATCTCACACAGAAGAAGCAATATTAACAGTTATTTGCTGGGGGGGCTAACCCGTCATCAGCCCCCCCTATCAAATTTTCTGGCCAAAAATCATTCAGGCTAATAGATATTCATTAGATCCGGTAAGATCAAGTGGTTTTAACGTTAGATCTCACATCGTTTCCGAGATATTCCACATACAAATAGAGATTTCAATTCTCTGGCAATAACAACATTCCGATTAGTAGATAATTGTTAGATGAAGGGATTATTGCAGTGAACCTAGCATGCGCATGGCAGATATCAGTTCTAATCGCAATGTACAGGTAAGTAGGGATAAAATCTTGTTGCAGTTTGATCAGTGAGATGTTTTATTTCATCTAAGATAAATACAGAACAGTTTGTTATTTTATATGAGAAGTTAGGCCCCTGTGGCAGTAGCTCATAATTAATAAATGTTGCCATTGTTTCTCTAAATTGTGGACACAACTGGAACAGGCCCAGACTGACATTCGGCTGCCAGGGGCTCTGTGGTGCGATGACCAACTAGCGCCTGTGCTGAAGTCACACCCCATAATAGGTACGACACTCCGTGTATGCTCCCAGGTCAGCATACTGAACCCATTTTCTACCCCTGATTCCCCATTGCTCCCTATCATAGCAAACCCTCGGATTCTCCCTGGTCTGGAACTCCAGATGTTTCCAACCCTATGCCAAACAGGAAGTGGGATGCCTGGACCCTACCTCCTAACGGGAGGCCGATGGCCTTCCACAGAAGTGCTAATGACTGGGCCCTTCAAACTTTCCTTTTGGACAGCGCTACAATTATGACACTTTCTCAATACTTTGCCTAATCCACAGGGATTTTATCATCCCCTAATGACCTTTGAAGAATACTGTTCCGAAGAGGGTTCCCTTCCACAGGTTCTATCCAAAACATACGACCTCTCGAATTGTCCGGTTGAACAACCACATTTACCATTCTTGAACAAATGGGAATGGAATAATGGGCATGCATTTACATCTGCTCAGATACAACATATCCTCAGATTTTCGTTTAAATCATCGATTTGTACGACAATTCAAGAGACCAACTATAAACTGTTAACAAGGTGGTACCTCACCCCCCACCTCTTACACAAATACTACCCTGCAACGACTGACCAATGTTGGAGATGCCAGGGGATGAAGGAACACTACTCCACATATTTTGGTCATGCCCTAAATCAGGCCCAAACTGGGACAAAAAATAGGCTCCGGGCAGGGCCGGATTAACAATGGGGCTGATGGAGCTGCAGCTCCAGGCCCCTTTCTCAAGATAGGCCCATTTGCCCAAAAAAAAAAAAAAAAAAAAAAAAATTTTTTTTTTTTTTTTTTTAAGATTTTTTTTTTTAAAGATCGAATTTGGGGGGTTGTAGCTCGATGACCAGAGGTCACAGAAACCCCACATTTGGGGGGGGGGTAGGCAGGTGAAGAGCTACCCCACAACTGGTTAAAATATGGGACGGCTATCATTTATGGTTCCGGAGATACGGGCCTGCTTGCACAGCCTGTCAGAAGCTACATTCAGAGCGGCCAGTATAAATACAAGCTGACACACTACAGCAGACTGATAGGATCACAGTGCTTATAATAATTATTTGTATATTACTTATGGTAATTAACCCCTTGCCACCCAGGCCAATTCTGACACTTCTCTACTACATGTAAAAATTATCATTTGTTTTTTGCTAGAAAATTACTCTATGGTGGTCTTTGCACTTTTTATGTTGCAGGGTACAGAGCTGCACGATTCTGGCTAAAATGAGAATTGCAATTTTTTTGCTTAGAAGATAGATCACGATTCTCTCATGATTGTTGCGGCGTAACATCATCTTTCACATTAAAACAAAACAAAAAAAATGGGCTAAATTCACTGTTTTGTTTTTATGGTTTTTATTATTCATTGAAGTGGGAAAATGCAGTGTGACATAACATATTGCAGCAATTGCCATTGTACTCCCTGGAGTCTCTGCTAAAATATATATAATGTTTGGCAGTTCCAAGTAATTTTCTAGCAAATAATATTGCTTTTTAACTTAAGAAACAAGTGTTGGACTTTAAGTGGTTAAATTTAGTTACAATGTTAGTTAGTTACAATGTTTCATTTTGTTTACAAACTTCGCAGACTGCCCAGATTTGTTCTTTACACACAGAAGTGTATCCCTTTGATCTAAGAAGGAAGTGTCAGTTACAATGTTTCCTGTTAAAAACTTGGCAGACTGCCCAGATATGTTCTTTTGATAGCTGAAAGTCTCTCCACTTGTTATATGAAAGAATCAGCAAACTCTGTATTGAAGATCGTCAGGGGGGTTGAATCGAGATCACGATTTTTTTAACGATTAATTGTGCAGCTCTAGCACGGTATTTGCGCAGCAATTTTTCAAACATGTTTTTTTGGAAAAAAATGTTTCATTCATTAAAAAAACAGTTAGTTAAGTTAGCACAATTTTTTTTTGGTATCCTAAGCGATGCTTTACAGTTTTTTAGGTTCTAACGATCTAACGATCGTGGCGTATGTAACCTGTGTGTATCTGGCTCTGATACTACCAGTGCCTACCCAGCCACTGACTAGTATCTCTCCCCAGCCTGTCCCCACACACCCTCTCACCTGCTGACCTGTGGATGGGGGAATCACTCCTGCAGTGTTATTGTGTTCTGCCAGTGCGTACAATGATCAGTGTTGCTAACTTTAGCTGGCAGCACTGATTGTTTTAAGAAAAAAAAAACAGGCTGGTTGTACTCAAGTTGATTAATAGATTGACTTGTGTAAAACCAGCTAGCCCATACATAGATTGACTATGGCTGGTCTCTGCATAATTGGCGTAATTTCAATCCATGTATGACCCGCTTAACCACTACTCAGTCCCTAAATATCCTTCCACTCCTGTACATAGTGCACACTGTCATACTCTCCACACTCCTCTCCTGTACATAGTGCCCACTGTCATACTCTCCACACTTCTCTCCTATACATAGTACCCACTGTCATACCCTCCACACTCCTCTCCTGTACATAGTGCCCACTGTCATACCCTCCACACTCCTCTCCTATACATAGCGCCCACTGTCATACCCTTCACACTCCTCTCCTGTACATAGTGCCTGCTGTCATACACTTCTCTCCTGTACTTAGTGCCCACTGTCGCACCCTCCACACTCCTCTCCTGTACATACTGCTCACTGTCATACCCTCCACACTCCTCTCCTATACATAGTGCCCACTGTCATACCCTCCACACTCCTCTCCTATACATAGTGTTCACTGTCATACCCTCCACACTCCTCTCCTATTCATAGAGCCCACTATCATACCGTCTACATTCCTCTCCTGTACATACTGCCCACTGTCATACCCTCCACACTCCTCTCCTGTACATACTGCCCCATCATACCCTCCACACTTCTCTCTGGTACGAACTACCCTCTGTCATACCCCCTCACTCTTCCTGTACATACTGCCCATTGTCATACCCTTCACACTCCTCTCCTGTACATAGTGCTTTTTTCCGCACCCTTTGTACTCCTCTCCTGTACATAGTGCCCACTGTTAGACCCTCCACATTCCTCTCCCTCACCTGCACATACTTCCCACTTATATACCGTCCATACTCCTCCCCTATGTCGCTTACCCACAAAAACAGTTCTTTAAAATTATACTGAATATCCTCAATGTTACCAGCTCTAGAATGGACACACTTTTGTTAGTTCAACTAAAGGAAATATCAGTTCTCATATTTGTTCTGCCCCATTATTAGTACTCATTTAATTTTGTGATTACTACTATGATGTATAGAGGAACATTGGGGATCTCAGCTACTCTAAATATAGCACTTATATAAAAAAGTGGCCCTGAAAATATTTTTTAAATGTTGGCAACTGTGCACTTAGGCACTGCCCAAGGACCGCTGGGTCAGTAGGGGGCCCCATGAGAGGCTCCTGGGATCCTGTGATAATAAAGCGGTAGTAAACTTTCCTGACATTACTACTTTTTAGAGGCCCTGGGGTAGGTTATGCCACAACGTACAAGTATGCACAGCATATTAGCACATTAGTGTACACTTCAATTTTCAGACTGAGCCCTCCAGTGCTGCGATGAATCAGGCGGGGCCCGGGCGCTTCCATCTTCACCCGGTCTTCCTTCTGGGTTCTGTGCCTTTGGTCACTTGCCTTGGCTGGGCTGCGTTCATGTCATTCCCACGCATTTATTTATTATTTATTACACCCCATTCACACCTCCGCGACAAAACGCCCGACGCCGGCCGCTCGTGCCGCTGGAGGGGAGAATTCCCATTGCTGTCTATGAGATGGTTCACATCTCATAGACGCCGTACACCTGCGGCATGAAAAAAAGTCCCGAACCCTTTTTTTCAGGCAGCATTGGCGTTCGGCCATACAAAGCAATAGGAAGGATTTGTAAAAAAAAAAGTTACACTATTCGCGGCAAAATACGCCGCGTACGCGGCGTTACTTGTCGCGGAGGTGTGAATGCAGCCTAAAAGGCCCCACCAAAATCCTCAGCACCAGGCCCATGATGTTCTTAATCTGGCCCTGGCTCCGGGCATTTTAGGCTGAGCAGCCCATTTTTTTTAATACAAATCAGGGAAGCATGACATGTTTGTTATTTAATTTATTTGGGTTTAGAGGGTGAGGTGGGTGCAGGGTGCGGTGGGTGTAGAGGGTGATGTGGGTGCAGTGTACAGAGGGTGAGATGGGTTCAGAGGGTGGGGTGAGTGCAGAGTGTGAGGTGGGTGCAGGGTGCAGAGGGTGAGGTGAGTGCAGGGTGCAGAGGGTGAGGTGGTTGCAGGGTGCAGAGGATGAGGTGGGTGCAGAGGGTGGGTGCAGGGTGCAGAGGGTGAGGTGAGTGCAGGGTGCAGAGAGTGAGGTGGGTGCAGAGGGTGGGGTGGGTGCAGAGGGTAGGGTGGGTGCAGAGTGTGGGGTGGGTGCAGAGTGCAGAGGGTGGGGTGGGTGCAGAGGGTGAGGTGGCTAACGAATATCTATAAGCCTGAATAATTTTCGGCCAGAAAATTTGATAAGGGGGGGCCAACCCGTCCATATGTCCATGCATATGTACCACCTAAAATCTCTATTTGTATGTGGAATATCTCGGAAACGATGTGAGATCTAACGTTAAAACCACTTGATCTTACCGGATCTAACGAATATCTATTAGCCTGAATGATTTTTGGCCAGAAAATTTGATAGGGGGGGCTGATGACGGGTTAGCCCCCCCAGCAAATAACTGTTAATATTGCTTCGTCTGTGTGAGATCTAACGCAAACAATGATTGATCTAACCTGATCTAACAAAGATCTAACAAATTGCATAAAAAAAAGTCAAAATTTCTAATAAGGGGGGGCTAACCCGGCAGAGGTACCCTCATCCGGAGGTACAAGGGGACCCCAGTGACTTGCTGGGTTCCCGATTCCACTGAAAGGATCCCAGGCTGGGTGCCGTACGATTGGGGGGTCGGTTTGAGGACCCGGAGGCAGGTTGTCCAACAGAGCCTGAACCAACCAATCGGGGATCTGGTGACCAGAGTACTGACAGGTATGTTTGCTGCCCTCTGGTGACCAATGCAGAAATCTACTGGGAGGATTCGCTCCGTCTATCTACCTAGCTCAGTTATTGTAATTGGCCCGTGGCAGAGGCCCTAGAGCCGGGTCTGTGAGAGAGACCCTAGAGCCGGGCCTGTGAGAGGGTCCCTAGAGCCGGGCCTGTGAGAGGGGCCCTAGAGCCGGGCCTGTGAGAGGGGCCCTAGAGCCGGGTCTGTGAGAGAGGCCCTAGAGCCGGGTCTGTGAGAGAGGCCCTAGAGCCGGGTCTGTGAGAGGGGCCCTAGAGCCGGGCCTGTGAGAGGGGCCCTAGAGCCGGGCCTGTGAGAGGGGCCCTAGAGCCGGGCCTGTGAGAGGGGCCCTAGAGCCGGGCCTGTGAGAGAGACCCTAGAGCCGGGCCTGTGAGAGGGGCTCTAGAGCCGGGTCTGTGAGAGAGGCCCGTTCCTCCCAGAAATCCTAAGTGACGTCTCGGCTGCCAGGCTTATGAAAAGGGGTCTGTCCGGGGGGACTTCACCCACTCTGTCCGGGGGCACTTCACCCGCTCTGTCCGGGGGGACTTCACCCACTCTGTCCGGGGGCACTTCACCCGCTCTGTCCGGGGGCACTTCACCCACTCTGTCCGGGGGCACTTCACCCGCTCTGTCCGGGGGCACTTCACCCACTCTGTCCATTGGCACTTTACCCACTCTGTCCCGGGGGCACTTCACCCACTCTGTCCATTGGCACTTTACCCACTCTGTCCCGGGGGCACTTCACCCGCTCTGTCCGGGGGCACTTCACCCGCTCTGTCCGGGGGGACTTCACCCACTCTGTCCGGGGGCACTTCACCCGCTCTGTCCGGGGGGACTTCACCCACTCTGTCCGGGGGCACTTCACCCGCTCTGTCCGGGGGCACTTCACCCACTCTGTCCGGGGGCACTTCACCCGCTCTGTCCGGGGGCACTTCACCCACTCTGTCCATTGGCACTTTACCCACTCTGTCCGGGGGGCACTTCACCCGCTCTGTCCGGGGGCACTTCACCCGCTCTGTCCGGGGGCACTTCACCCGCTCTGTCCTGGGGCACTTCACCCGCTCTGTCCGGGGGCACTTCACCCACTCTGTCCGTTGGCACTTTACCCACTCTGTCCGGGGGGCACTTCACCCGCTCTGTCCGGGGGCACTTCACCTGCTCTGTCCTGGGGCACTTCACCCGCTCTGTCCGGGGGCACTTCACCCGCTCTGTCCGGGGGCACTTTACCCGCTCTGTCCGGGGGCACTTCACCCGCTCTGTCCGGGGGCACTTCACCCGCTCTGTCCGGGGGCACTTCACCCGCTCTGTCCGGGGGACTTCACCCTCTCTGTCCGGGGGCACTTCACCCGCTCTGTCCGGGGGACTTCACCCGCTCTGTCCGGGGGCACTTCACCTGCTCTGTCCTGGGGCACTTCACCAGCTCTGTCCGGGGGCACTTCACCCACTCTGTCCATTGGCACTTTACCCACTCTGTCCGGGGGCACTTCACCCGCTCTGTCCGGGGGCACTTCACCCGCTCTGTCTGGGGGCACTTCACCCGCTCTGTCCGGGGGCACTTCACCCGCTCTGTCCAGGGGCACTTCACCCGCTCTGTCCTGGGGCACTTTACCCACTCAGTTGGAGTGGCGACGAGTTACAAGTTGGTACTATACAGAGCAGTACTGACTGCGCTATCTAATATCCAGGCCTGATACTGCAAGGTTCTCTCTCTTCCCAATTGATGTTGGCCGTGTTGGGCCTGGAGGATAAGGCATTGGAAAAGCCCTTTGTTCGCTGTCTGGACCCTCGCTCACTATTTGTCTCTACAACTGCACCCCTAGACAACGCCAGGGTAACTTAACCACTTCCATACCGGGGGGCACTTACGCACCTTCCCGCCCAGGCCAATTTTCAGCTTTCAGCACTGTCGCACTTTGAATGACAATTGCGCGGTCATGCTACGCTGTACCCAAACAAAATTGATGTCCTTTTTTCCCCACAAATAGAGATTTCTTTTGGTGGTATTTGATCACCTCTGCGTTTTTTTTGTTTTTTTTGCGCAACAACTAAAAAAAGACTGAAAATTTTGAAAAAAAATTAAGTTTTTATTTTTTTCTGTTAATTTTTTTGTAAATAAGTACGTTTTCTCTTTCAATTACGGGCACTGATATGGCGGCACTGATGGGCACCGATGAGGTGGCACTGATAGGCGGCGCTGGTATGCGGCACTGATGGGCGCTGGTATGCGGCACTGATGGGCACTCATGGGCGGCACTGATGGGCACTCATGGGCGGCACTGATGGGCACTCATGGGCGGCACTGATTGGCACTCATAGGCGGCACTGAAGGGCACTCATAGGCGGCACTGGGCACTCATGGGCGGCACATATGGGTGGCACTGATGGGTACTTATGGGTGGCACTGATGGGTACTTATGGGTGGCACAGATGGGCACTGATAGGTGGGCACTGGGCACGGGTTGGCACTGTGGGGTGGCACTGATGGATCCATGTTGCCAATCAGTGCCCATTTGTGGGCACTGATTGAAATCTTTTTTTTTTTTTCTGTCTTTTTTTTATTTATATTTAAAAAAAAAAAAAAAAATGTGCCCATTTTTTCTCCGTGAGAGACTCTTTACCTAGATCGGTGTTGCGGGGGATTCACTTCACCCCGAGGGGGAGGGGCTTAATCACTGCAATGTACAGAGATCACCCTGAGGGGGAGGGGCTTAATCACTGCAATGTACATAGATCACCCCGAGGGGGAGGGGCTTAATCCCCACAATGTACAGAGATCACCCCGAGGGGGAGGGGCTTAATCCCCACAATGTACAGAGATCACCCAGAGGGGGAGGGGCTTAATCCCCACAATGTACAGAGATCACCCAGAGGGGGAGGGGCTTAATCCCCACAATGTACAGAGATCACCCAGAGGGGGAGGGGCTTAATCCCCACAATGTACAGAGATCACCCAGAGGGGGAGGGGCTTAATCCCCACAATGTACAGAGATCACCCAGAGGGGGAGGGGCTTAATCCCCACAATGTACAGAGATCACCCAGAGGGGGAGGGGTTTATTCCCCGCAATGTACAGAGATCACCCAGAGGGGGAGGGGTTTATTCCCCGCAATGTACAGAGATCACCCCGAGGGGGAGGGGTTTATTCCCCGCAATGTACAGAGATCACCCCGAGGGGGAGGGGTTTATTCCCCGCAATGTACAGAGATCACCCCGAGGGGGAGGGGTTACACTGATGAAAAGTGAAATGTGATTGGTTGTTCTTATCTCATGAATGGTGCGTTGTGTTGCAGGACGCGGAGGAGCAGCTCCGTGACGTACAGAGGGAGGTGGAAGATTTGCGCTCCTGGAAGAGAACTCTGGTGGACTTCCTCTGTGAGGACGAGGAAACCTTCCGCATGGAGGAATGCTGCAAAATCTTCAGCTGCTTCTGCCAGAAATTCCAGACCGCCGTCAAGGTGAGCGAGGGGGGAGGCGGCTTGTACGAGACAGGCGTGGTCTCATCGGTTGCTATGGGCAACGGCACCAGTAGTGATAGAAAGAGAGAGAGAGAGGAGCGAATAGAAGCACAGAGTGGAGGGGGGAGGGGAATCTCCTCCCCCAATGGAAGATTTCCTCCACCCCCTCCCCCAATGGAAGATTTCCTCCACCCCCTCCCCCAATGGAAGATTTCCTCCACCCCCTCCCCCAATGGAAGATTTCCTCCTCCCCCTCCCCCAATGTAAGATTTCCTCCACCCCCTCCCCCAATGGAAGATTTCCTCCACCCCCCTCCCCCAATGGAAGATTTCCTCCTCCCCTCCCCCAATGGAAGATTTCCTCCACCCCCCTCCCCCAATGGAAGATTTCCTCCACCCCCTCCCCCAATGGAAGATTTCCTCCACCCCCCTCCCCCAATGGAAGATTTCCTCCACCCCCTCCCCCAATGGAAGATTTCCTCCACCCCCTCCCCCAATGGAAGATTTCCTCCTCCCCTCCCCCAATGGAAGATTTCCTCCACCCCCTCCCCCAATGGAAGATTTCCTCCACCCCCTCCCCCAATGGAAGATTTCCTCCACCCCCTCCCCCAATGGAAGATTTCCTCCACCCCCTCCCCCAATGGAGGATTTCCTCCACCCCCCTCCCCCAATGGAAGATTTCCTCCACCCCCTCCCCCAATGGAAGATTTCCTCCACCCCCTCCCCCAATGGAAGAATTCCTCCACCCCCTCCCCCAATGGAAGATTTCCTCCACCCCCTCCCCCAATGGAAGATTTCCTCCACCCCCTCCGTCAATGGAATATTTCCTCCTCCCCCTCCCCAAATGGAAGATTTCCTCCACCCCCTCCCCCAATGGAAGATTTCCTCCACCCCCTCCCCAATGGAAGATTTCCTCCACCCCCTCCCCCAATGGAAGATTTCCTCCACCCCCCTCCCCCAATGGAAGATTTCCTCCTCCCCTCCCCCAATGGAAGATTTCCTCCACCCCCCTCCCCCAATGGAAGATTTCCTCCACCCCCTCCCCCAATGGAAGATTTCCTCCACCCCCTCCCCCAATGGAAGATTTCCTCCACCCCCTCCCCCAATGGAAGATTTCCTCCACCCCCTCCCCCAATGGAAGATTTCCTCCTCCCCTCCCCCAATGGAAGATTTCCTCCACCCCCTCCCCCAATGGAAGATTTCCTCCACCCCCCTCCCCCAATGGAAGATTTCCTCCACCCCCTCCCCCAATGGAAGATTTCCTCCACCCCCTCCCCCAATGGAAGATTTCCTCCACCCCCTCCCCCAATGGAGGATTTCCTCCACCCCCCTCCCCCAATGGAAGATTTCCTCCACCCCCTCCCCCAATGGAAGATTTCCTCCACCCCGTCCCCCAATGGAAGAATTCCTCCACCCCCCTCCCCCAATGGAAGATTTCCTCCACCCCCTCCCCCAATGGAAGATTTCCTCCTCCCCCTCCCCCAATGGAAGATTTCCTCCACCCCCTCCCCCAATGGAAGATTTCCTCCACCCCCTCCCCCACTGGAAGATTTCCTCCACCCCCTCCCCCAATGGAAGATTTCCTCCTCCCCTCCCCCAATGGAAGATTTCCTCCACCCCCTCCCCCAATGGAAGATTTCCTCCACCCCCTCCCCCAATGGAAGATTTCCTCCACCCCCTCCCCCAATGGAAGATTTCCTCCACCCCCTCCCCCAATGGAAGATTTCCTCCTCCCCTCCCCCAATGGAAGATTTCCCCCCCCCCCTCCCCCAATGGAAGATTTCCTCCACCCCCTCCCCCAATGGAAGATTTCCTCCACCCCCTTCGCCAATGGAAGATTTCCTCCTCCCCCTCCGCCAATGGAAGATTTCCTCCACCCCCTCCCCCAATGGAAGATTTCCTCCACCCCCTCCCCCAATGGAAGATTTCCTCCTCCCCCTCCCCCAATGGAAGATTTCCTCCTCCCCCTCCCCCAATGGAAGATTTCCTCCACCCCCTCCCCCAATGGAAGATTTCCTCCACCCCCTCCCCCAATGGAAGATTTCCTCCACCCCCTCCCCCAATGGAAGATTTCCCCCACCC
>NW_024404752.1:0-33777 GCF_905171775.1 Rana temporaria
GGGGAGCAGATGGTGGAGAAGGATCTGGGGAGCAGATGGTGGAGAAGGATCTGGGGGAGCCGGTGGAGAAGGATCTGGGGGAGCCGATGGTGGAGAAGGATCTGGGGGAGCCGATGGTGGAGAAGGATCTGGGGGAGCCGATGGTGGAGAAGGATCTGGGGGAGCCGATGGTGGAGAAGGATCTGGGGGAGCCGATGGTGGAGAAGGATCTGGGGGAGCCGATGGTGGAGAAGGATCTGGGGGAGCCGATGGTGCAGAAGGATCTGGGGGAGCCGATGGTGCAGAAGGATCTGGGGGAGTCGATGGTGGAGAAGGATCTGGGGGAGCCGATGGTGGAGAAGGATCTGGGGGAGTCGATGGTGGAGAATGATGTGGGGGGGTCGATGGTGGAGAATGATCTGGGGGAGCCGATGGTGGAGAATGATCTGGGGGAGTCGATGGTGGAGAAGGATCTGTGGGAGTCGATGGTGGAGAAGGATCTGGGGGAGCCGATGGTGGAGAAGGATCTGGGGGAGCCGATGGTGGAGAAGGATCTGGGGGAGTCGATGGTGGAGAAGGATCTGGGGGAGCCGATGGTGGAGAAGGATCTGGGGGAGTTGATGGTGGAGAAGGATCTGGGGGAGCCGATGGTGGAGAAGGATCTGGGGGAGTCGATGGTGGAGAACGATCTGGGGGAGTCGATGGTGGAGAAGGATCTGGGGGAGTCGATGGTGGAGAAGGATCTGGGGGAGCCAAGAGTGGAGAAGGATCTGGGGGAGCCGATGGTGGAGAAGGATCTGGGGGAGTCGATGGTGGAGAAGGATCTGGGGGAGTCGATGGTGGAGAAGGATCTCCACCCCTGCATTTGAAAGACCGCTGCGCAAATACGGTGTGACATAAAATATTGCAATGATCGCCATTTTATTCTCTAGGGTCTTCTTTGTATTCAGTGTATATACAGTATACTCTCTATGTATCCGGTGTATATACTGTATACTCTCTATGTATCCGGTGTATATACTGTATACTCTCTATGTATCCGGTGTATATACTGTATACTCTCTATGTATCCGGTGTATATACAGTATACTCTCTATGTATCCGGTGTATATACTGTATACTCTCTATGTATCCGGTGTATATACTGTATACTCTCTATGTATCCGGTGTATATACTGTATACTCTCTATGTATCCGGTGTATATACTGTATACTCTCTATGTATCCGGTGTATATACTGTATACCCTCTATGTGTCCGGTGTATATACTGTATACTCTCTATGTGTCCGGTGTATATACAGTATACTCTCTATGTATCCGGTGTATATACTGTATACTCTCTATGTATCCGGTGTATATACTGTATACTCTCTATGTATCCGGTGTATATACTGTATACCCTCTATGTGTCCGGTGTATATACTGTATACCCTCTATGTGTCCGGTGTATATACTGTATACTCTCTATGTATCCGGTGTATATACTGTATACCCTCTATGTGTCCGGTGTATATAATGTATACTCTCTATGTATCCGGTGTATATACTGTATACTCTCTATGTATCCGGTGTATATACTGTATACTCTCTATGTGTCCGGTGTATATACTGTATACTCTCTATGTATCCGGTGTATATACTGTATACTCTCTATGTATCCGGTGTATATACTGTATACTCTCTATGTATCCGGTGTATATACTGTATACTCTCTATGTATCCGGTGTATATACTGTATACTCTCTATGTATCCGGTGTATATACTGTATACTCTCTATGTATCCGGTGTATATACTGTATACCCTCTATGTGTCCGGTGTATATACTGTATACCCTCTATGTGTCCGGTGTATATACTGTATACTCTCTATGTATCCGGTGTATATACTGTATACTCTCTATGTATCCGGTGTATATACTGTATACTCTCTATGTATCCGGTGTATATACAGTATACTCTCTATGTATCCGGTGTATATACTGTATACTCTCTATGTATCCGGTGTATATAATGTATACTCTCTATGTATCCGGTGTATATACTGTATACTCTCTATGTATCCTGTGTATATAATGTATACTCTCTATGTATCCGGTGTATATACTGTATACTCTATGTATCCGGTGTATATACAGTATACTCTCTATGTATCCGGTGTATATACTGTATACTCTATATGTATCCGGTGTATATACTGTATACTCTCTATGTATCCGGTGTATATACAGTATACTCTCTATGTATCCGGTGTATATACTGTATACTCTCTATGTATCTGGTGTATATAATGTATACTCTCTATGTATCCGGTGTATATACTGTATACTCTCTATGTATCCGGTGTATATACTGTATACTCTATGTATCAGGTGTATATACTGTATACTCTATGTATCAGGTGTATATAATGTATACTCTCTATGTATCCGGTGTATATACTGTATACTCTCTATGTATCCGGTGTATATACTGTATACTCTATGTATCAGGTGTATATACTGTATACTCTCTATGTATCCGGTGTATATAATGTATACTCTCTATGTATCCGGTGTATATAATGTATACTCTCTATGTATCCGGTGTATATAATGTATACTCTCTATGTATCCGGTGTATATACTGTATACTCTCTATGTATCCGGTGTATATAATGTATACTCTCTATGTATCCGGTGTATATAATGTATACTCTCTATGTATCCGGTGTATATAATGTATACTCTCTATGTATCCGGTGTATATACTGTATACTCTCTATGTATCCGGTGTATATACTGTATACTCTCTATGTATCCGGTGTATATACTGTATACTCTCTATGTATCCGGTGTATATACTGTATACTCTCTATGTATCCGGTGTATATACAGTATACTCTCTATGTATCCGGTGTATATACTGTATACTCTCTATGTATCCGGTGTATATACTGTATACTCTCTATGTTTCCGGTGTATATACTGTATACTCTCTATGTTTCCGGTGTATATACTGTATACTCTCTATGTATCCGGTGTATATAATGTATACTCTCTATGTATCCGGTGTATATAATGTATACTCTCTATGTATCCGGTGTATATACTGTATACCCTCTATGTGTCCGGTGTATATACTGTATACCCTCTATGTATCCGGTGTATATACTGTATACTCTCTATGTATCCGGTGTATATACTGTATACTCTCTATGTATCTGGTGTGTATACTGTATACTCTCTATGTATCCGGTGTATATACTGTATACTCTCTATGTATCCGGTGTATATACAGTATACTCTCTATGTATCCGGTGTATATACTGTATACTCTCTATGTATCCGGTGTATATACAGTATACTCTCTATGTATCCGGTGTATATACTGTATACTCTCTATGTATCCGGTGTATATAATGTATACTCTCTATGTATCCGGTGTATATACTGTATACTCTCTATGTATCCGGTGTATATAATGTATACTCTCTATGTATCCGGTGTATATAATGTATACTCTCTATGTATCCGGTGTATATAATGTATACTCTCTATGTATCCGGTGTATATACTGTATACTCTCTATGTATCCGGTGTATATACTGTATACTCTCTATGTATCCGGTGTATATACTGTATACTCTCTATGTTTCCGGTGTATATACTGTATACTCTCTATGTATCCGGTGTATATACTGTATACTCTCTATGTATCCGGTGTATATACTGTATACTCTCTATGTATCCGGTGTATATAATGTATACTCTCTTTGTATCCGGTGTATATACTGTATACTCTCTATGTATCCGGTGTAGGAAAAGTGAATACCCTGCGCTGCCTATAGTGCAATAATGGTAGCTGCTAACACAGCTTATTCAAAAAAGCAAAAGTGACAAAAAAGATATATAAGTGTAGCGCTTAAAGTGATATGTTAAATATCAAAATACCATGATATATATAATAAAATTTACACAGAAATGAATAAATGTGAAACATAAATAAACAGTTTGTGCAACCCTTTGGGAAGAGGGTAATACCAATAAATGAATAATGTAATATACTTGATGTGATATCCAGTGAAATCAAAGTCCAACAAAACTTAGTGTTCAAAATAATTAATAGTATTGAAGTTCATTATTTTCACATTTCATCCAAGTGAGTGAGAAAAAATGAAGAAAATGCGTGACTTGTAGAGCGATAAGATCCCACCACCGGTAAAAATGCAGGCTTACCAGAACTCATTGACCCCTAGTGGCGTATGCCAAGAGAGGTCAATCAAGGCTTATTATGACGGATGTCAAAACACGATCCTTAGCCAGGAATTGTAGACCCAATTGGATGATGTATCCGTAGATGGAATAGATCCCCAGAGACAGACTGGAACCTGCACTGGTGTAGGGCTCTCACAGCCAATTGGTTCAGTAAAATGGCGGTGCATAAAAAAGAGAAAAGAGAGGTGGCCACATAGCGTAACTCCGTATGCTAAAAAATAGCGAGTTTATTCACAGCTGACAAACTTACATTTGGCTGTTGTAAAGATTTCTTGCATGCAAAAATGGGGCGACAGTGGAGTCCTCCCGACGCGTTTCGTGGTCAAAAGCACATCCAGACGATGTGCTTTTGACCACGAAACGCGTCGGGAGGACTCCACTGTCGCCCCATTTTTGCATGCAAGAAATCTTTACAACAGCCAAATGTAAGTTTGTCAGCTGTGAATAAACTCGCTATTTTTTAGCATACGGAGTTACGCTATGTGGCCACCTCTCTTTTCTCTTTTTTATGCACCGCCATTTTACTGAACCAATTGGCTGTGAGAGCCCTACACCAGTGCAGGTTCCAGTCTGTCTCTGGGGATCTATTCCATCTACGGATACATCATCCAATTGGGTCTACAATTCCTGGCTAAGGATCGTGTTTTGACATCCGTCATAATAAGCCTTGATTGACCTCTCTTGGCATACGCCACTAGGGGTCAATGAGTTCTGGTAAGCCTGCATTTTTACCGGTGGTGGGATCTTATCGCTCTACAAGTCACGCATTTTCTTCATTTTTTCTCACTCACTTGGATGAAATGTGAAAATAATGAACTTCAATACTATTAATTATTTTGAACACTAAGTTTTGTTGGACTTTGATTTCACTGGATATCACATCAAGTATATTACATTATTCATTTATTGGTATTACCCTCTTCCCAAAGGGTTGCACAAACTGTTTATTTATGTTTCACATTTATTCATTTCTGTGTAAATTTTATTATATATATCATGGTATTTTGATATTTAACATATCACTTTAAGCGCTACACTTATATATCTTTTATGTATCCGGTGTATATAATGTATACTATGTCTCCATTGTGTCTTGGTGTCACCATTCTGGATCTCTCTTCCTCAGGGTTGCTCTAAGGGGCCGCACAGCAATGAGAAACCTCCAGAGACTCTAAAATCCGATGTCTCTGGGAGTAAATCCGCCTCTGACGGCCTGGCCACTGAGATCATTGTACGGGGCCCCAAGTCTGCAGAGAAGATGCTGAAGGAGAGGCCGAGGTAATGATAGTTCATGTCTGTCTCCCCCAATCTTGCAGAATATACTGGGGGGGGGTAAGGGGGTGCAAAGAGCAAAAACGGTTGTACTATGTGTGTGGGGAGGGGGTTTAAAAATGTCACAGAGCTCCTTCAAGTATAATGATCTGTGTGTGTGAAGGGGGCTCCTCAGGGGACGTCCTTATAAATGTGTTCCTGAACAGCCCACCCTCTCAGTGATTGGTGGATTTCCTCATTCATGAACAGTGTCATTCCCACGCTGACCTCCAAAGTAATATATACCGTAATTCATGGGCTCTCACCATCATACCAATATCTTGGGCATTAATACGGAGTCCTATTCCCCCCCCCACCCCATCACGGCCATTAAAAACCAAATGCCCCCCTTCATAGCCAATGATATGGAGTTGCCCTCCTCCGTAACCAAGGATGTGGAGTTGCCCCCCTCCGTAACCAAGGATGTGGAGTTGCCCTCCTCCGTAACCAATGATATGGAGTTGCCCTCCTCCGTAACCAATGATGTGGAGTTGCCCTCCTCCGTAACCAATGATGTGGAGTTGCCCTCCTCCGTAACCAATGATATGGAGTTGCCCTCCTCCGTAACCAATGATGTGGAGTTGCCCTCCTCCGTAACCAATGATATGGAGTTGCCCTCCTCCGTAACCAATGATGTGGAGTTGCCCTACTCCGTAACCAATGATATGGAGTTGCCCTCCTCCGTAACCAATGATGTGGAGTTGCCCTCCTCCGTAACCAATGATATGGAGTTGCCCTCCTCCGTAACCAATGATGTGGAGTTGCCCTCCTCCGTAACCAATGATATGGAGTTGCCCTCCTCCGTAACCAATGATGTGGAGTTGCCCTACTCCGTAACCAATGATATGGAGTTGCCCTCCTCCGTAACCAAGGATGTGGAGTTGCCCCCCTCCGTAACTAATGATGTGGAGTTGCCCCCCTCCGTAACCAATGATGTGGAGTTGCCCTCCTCCGTAACCAATGATGTGGAGTTGCCCTCCTCCATAACCAATGATGTGGAGTTGCCCTCCCATGGCCAATGATATGGAGTTGCCCCCCTCCGTAACCAATGATGTGGAGTTGCCCTCCCATGGCCAATGATATGGAGTTGCCCCCCTCCGTAACCAATGATGTGGAGTTGCCCCCCTCCGTAACCAAGGATGTGGAGTTGCCCTCCTCCGTAACCAATGATATGGAGTTGCCCTCCTCCGTAACCAATGATGTGGAGTTGCCCTCCTCCGTAACCAATGATATGGAGTTGCCCTCCTCCGTAACCAATGATGTGGAGTTGCCCTCCTCCGTAACCAATGATGTGGAGTTGCCCTCCTCCGTAACCAATGATATGGAGTTGCCCTCCTCCGTAACCAATGATGTGGAGTTGCCCTACTCCGTAACCAATGATATGGAGTTGCCCTCCTCCGTAACCAATGATGTGGAGTTGCCCTCCTCCGTAACCAATGATGTGGAGTTGCCCTCCTCCGTAACCAATGATGTGGAGTTGCCCTCCTCCGTAACCAATGATGTGGAGTTGCCCTCCTCCGTAACCAATGATGTGGAGTTGCCCCCTCCCCATGGCCAAGGATATAGAGTTGCCCTCCTCCGTAACCAATGATGTGGAGTTGACCTCCTCCGTAACCAATGATATGGAGTTGCCCTCCTCCGTAACCAATGATATGGAGTTGCCCTCCTCCGTAACCAATGATATGGAGTTGCCCTCCTCCGTAACCAATGATGTGGAGTTGCCCTCCTCCGTAACCAATGATATGGAGTTGCCCTCCTCCGTAACCAATGATGTGGAGTTGCCCTCCTCCGTAACCAATGATGTGGAGTTGCCCTCCTCCGTAACCAATGATGTGATCTGTCCTGGCGGGGTGGTTATTACAGTCAGTCTGTCTGTTGTTGCAGCACTCAGGAGGAGTTGCGCCCCCTTCTGGTGAAGGTTTCCCGCTCATTAGAAGAAGAGTTGGAGAAGATGACGTTGTCGGTGAAGTCGGACGCTCAGATAAAAGGTGAGGGGGGAAGGGGGGTCATCATCCGGGCGTTACAACACCCGGCACAGTTTATGAAGCTCGCCCGTCTTCTCTAGAAATGGGACTTTTTTTTTTCTGTTATTTTCCACAGTTTTGCAATAAATCCATTTATTATCTTTTATGTTACAGAGGCGGCGGGGGTGACAGCGCTGGGGACGCGGTGCAAACGCTCCGGCTGTAAAGAGGTGAGGGGGGCGGTAATGTGTGTATGGAGGGGAGTGGGGCGGTAATGTGTGTATGGAGGTGGGGGGGGGGGTAATGTGTGTATGGAGGGGAGGGGGGCGGTAATGTGTGTATGGAGGTGAGGGGGGCAGTAATGTGTGTATGGAGGGGAGGGGGGCGGTAATGTGTGTATGGAGGTGAGGGGGGGCAGTAATGTGTGTATGGAGGTGAGGGGGGGCAGTAATGTGTGTATGGAGGTGAGGGGGGCAGTAATGTGTGTATGGAGGTGGGGGGGGGGGTAATGTGTGTATGGAGGTGAGGGGGGGCAGTAATGTGTGTATGGAGGTGAGGGGGGCAGTAATGTGTGTATGGAGGTGAGGGGGGGCAGTAATGTGTGTATGGAGGTGAGGGGGGCAGTAATGTGTGTATGGAGGTGAGGGGGGGCAGTAATGTGTGTATGGAGGTGAGGGGGGGCAGTAATGTGTGTATGGAGGTGAGAGGGGGCAGTAATGTGTGTATGGAGGTGAGGGGGGGCAGTAATGTGTGTATGGAGGTGAGGGGGGGCAGTAATGTGTGTATGGAGGTGAGGGGGGGCAGTAATGTGTGTATGGAGGTGAGGGGGGGCAGTAATGTGTGTATGGAGGGGAGGGGGGTAGTAATGTGTGTATCGGGGGGATGGCGTCCTCAGGTCTCATGCACACGGCCAATAAAAATGCTGCTGCTCGAGGAGTCTGCTGTGATTCGTATTTTACCTCTCAAGGTCATTCAATGATCACGTCATTTACCGGCGGATTGTACAGCGGCGTTCAGGGGCGTAAAAACAATGGCCCACGCCTGCGTTCAGATATCAGGCCCACGCCGGCACTTTTATCAGTGTCATTTATGCCCGTATTTATGACATCGGCATTTATTCCAATCACCAGAATTCGTATTCTGCCAGTAGAATGACATACGTGTGTAAACCTGCGTCCGTACGCGTTTCGTCCCGCGTCATTACAGGCTTCTCCCCCCCCGCTGTGTGCTGAGGCCTGATATCCCTCATTATAGAAGAAGAGTGATTACCTCCCACCTTTCCTGCAGGTCTATCAAGGAGCGGAGAGCGATCAGGGGGTGTGCGTCCATCACCCGGGGGTTCCCGTCTTCCATGAAGGGTAAGGAGATGATTTCTGTCCCCCCTCCCCCTCCCCAATATCCAATCATTCATCACTGCCAGACGAGGATATTACACTGAGGGGAAGAAAGTTATTTGATCGGCTGCTGATTTTGTGACAAGGAAACGATCGGTCTCTATAATTTTATTGGTCGGATTATTATAACAGGGAGAGAATAACAACAAAAATATCCAGAAAAACACATTTCAGAAAAGTTATAAATTGATTTGTGTTTAATGAGTGGAATAAGTATGTGAACCCCTCACAGAACATGACTTGGTGATTGGTGGAGAATCCCTTGTTGGTGATCAGAGGTCGGACGTTTCTTGGAGTTGGCCTCCAGGTTCTCACACATCTCAGGAGGGATTTTGTCCTCTTTGCAGATCTTCTCCAAGTCATGAAGTTTTCCAGGCTGATGTTTAGTAACTCGAACCTTCAGCTCCCTCCATACATTTTCTATGGGATTAAGGTCTGGAGACTGGCTAGGCCACTCCATGACCTTAATGTGCTTGTTCTTGAGCCACTTCTTTGTTGCCTTGGCGATATGTTTTGGGTGATTGTCATGCTGGAAGACCCGTCCCCCACCCATCTTCAGTGTTCTGTCTGAGGGAAGGAGGTTCTCACCCAAGATTTGATGGTACATGGCCCCGCCCATCGTCACTTTGATGCAGTGAAGTTGTCCTGTCCCCTTAGCAGAATGTTTCCCCCTCCATGTATGACGGTGGGGGATGGTGTCCTCCATGTATGACGGTGGGGGGGATGATGTTCTCCATGTATGATGGTGGGGGATGGTGTTCTCCATGTATGACGGTGGGGGATGGTGTTCTCCATGGATGACGGTGGGGGATGGTGTTCTCCATGTATGATGGTGGGGGATGGTGTTCTCCATGTATGACGGTGGGGGATGGTGTTCTCCATGTATGACGGTGGGGGGATGGTGTTCTCCATGTATGACGGTGGGGGATGGTGTTCTCCATGTATGACGGTGGGGGATGGTGTTCTCCATGTATGACGGTGGGGGGATAGTGTTCTCCATGTATGACAGTGGGGGATGGTGTTCTCCATGTATGACAGTGGGGGATGGTGTTCTCCATGTATGATGGTGGGGGAATGGTGTTCTCCATGTATGACAGTGGGGGATGGTGTTCTTGGGGTCATAGGCAGTTAAGTTGATGCCAAAGATCTGGATTTTGGTCTGCTCTGACCACAACCCCTTCCCCCAGTTCTCAGAATCATTCAGATCTTCATTATCAGACATCAGACGGGCTGTCATGTGATTTCCTGATCAGGGGGACCTTGCGGAGGCTGCAGGATTTCAGTCCCTCCCGGTGTAGTGTGTCACCGATCGTTTTCTTGGTGACGATGGTCCCAGCTGAGATCAGTGACAAGATCCTCCCGTGTAGTTCTGGGCGGATTCCTCACCGTTCTCATGATCATTGAACCTCCACGAGGGGAGATCTTGTATGGAGCCCCAGACTGAGTAGGGTTGTCACCTCATCCCTTTAAACCCGAACACCTCTTTATCTTCATTAATGTTTGGTTAGTTCAATATCCCCACCTCTTTGGGGACCAAAGAATTCAAGTGGGGGGAGAATGTAGCCAGGAAGTACACAGGTTCTGAGTATGATTAAGGTGGAGATTAAACTCTCTTGGTGTCTTATCTGCATTAAATCCTCAGAACCTGTGTACTTCCAGGCTACATTCTCCCCCCACTTGAATTCTTTGGTCCCCAAAGAGGGGAGGATATTGAACTAACCAAACATTAATGAAGATAACGAAGGAGAGTGACTGTTATTTTGTGTTTCTTCCATTTGTGAATAAATCCCACCAACTGTTGTCTCCTCCCACCAAGCTGCTTGGCGAGGGTCTTGTAGCCCATTCCAGCCTTGTGTAGATCTCCGATCTTCTCCCCGACATCCTTGGACAGATCTTTGGTCTCGGCCATGGAGGAGAGATTGGAATCTGATTGGTTGATTCTGTGGACAGGTGTCTTTTATACAGGTAACAAGCTGAGATTAGGAGAGTGCTCCCTATAAGAGAGAGTTCTCCTAATCTCAGCTTGTTACCTGTATAGAAGACACCTGGGAGCAGAAATCTCGCTAATTGATCGGGGTTCACATACTTAATTCACTCATTAAATGCAAATCAATTAACTTTTATGAAATGTGTTTTTCTGGATATTTTTGTTTTTTTTCTCTCACCGTTATAATAATCCGACCAATAAAATAATAGAGACCGATCGTTTCTTTGTCACAAAATCAGCAGCCGATCGAATACTTCCCCCCTCCCTGTATGTACAATACACAGAGGGACTGTCCAGTCCAGGATCACGTCTGTGATAGGGGATCATTCATACAGCACAGTATGGGGGGGCGGGGTTTGTGATGTCACAGCTCTCGGTATACATAATATATATATCTCCTCCCCCCCGTAGAATGAAGTATTGGTCCTGCTGCTGCTTTAAAACGAGCGACTTCAATGAATTCCTGGATCAGAAGGGATGTACCAATGGGAGACACCTGTGGGTGCAACCTCCGGGGAGACAGGTGAGGACACGTAGCTATCATAAGGAGGAGGAGATTTAATATAACACTACAAGTGATCATAATAATACAGGGCCTGGAAAAAGTATTCATACCCCTCTATATACAGTGCCTGGAAAAAGTATTCATACCCCTTGACATTTCCCACATTCTCTCATGTTACAACCAAAAACGTAAATGTATTTTATTGGGATTTTATGTGAGAGACACGACTCGTGTCTCTCACATAAAATCCCAATAAAATACATTTATGTTTTTGGTAGTAACATGAGAAAGTGTGGAGAATTTCAAGGGGTATGAATACTTTTTCAAGGCAGTGTATATAGAGGGGTATGAATACTTTTTCCAGGCTCTGTGTATAGAGGGGTATGAATACTTTTTCCAGGCTCTGTGTATAGAGGGGTATGAATACTTTTTCCAGGCACTGTACTATGATGATGTGAGAGATGGAATTATCGCCCCCCTCAGTATATCAGCCGTCATTACACACAGACAATCTCTATCATATAAAGACATTGGATATCCACTTGAGGGTAAAGTAACGGGTTCAGTTAAATGCTACCCCCCCCCCCCCAAAGATTTCTTCTATCCTCTTCTCTTACCCCTCCCCCACACTCGTAGCAGCGAGAAGCAGAGGTCTCTCCCCACCCCATGTGACTGCGCTGGGTGTCTGAGGGGACAGTCTCTGACCATCGGAGGTCCCCTGGGGGTCCATACCTTGACTAGCGCTATATATGAGGAGAGACCCCGGATCTTCTGTCTTTCCTATCCGGGGGTGTAACAGACGTCTCATTGGTCGGGGTGACTCACTTCGGTGAGGCCGCTCATATATAGCAGAACACCCACAAAGGGAAGGGGGTCCGATGTACAAGAAGTACCCTTTTTTAGGTGCAGCACCCCGGTGTTTGGGCGGAGCGGCTAAAAAATGTAGTTTGCCGGGTGGTAATTGTCCTGGCTAATTTCCTAATTCTGGAGTTGTTGCACCTTCTCTCTTCTCTCACTAGGTGGCACTGTGGCTGGTGACATTAGATCGACAAGGGCATAGCAGTGACAGATTATGAATGGATGGGGGGGTCTCAGGTTTCTTTTAGCCCCTTGGCCTGCTGGGAGAACCTATATATTTGGGTGGAGTCAGGTGATCGGGGGGGTTCTGTGCCACCTGGACGGCTGTCTGGGTGAACTTGTGTTATGCCCCCCCGGTTGCTAGGCTGGAAGCCTGAGGCCTATCCCGGGGACACCTGGCTACCTGAGGCCTATCCCGGGGACACCTGGCTACCTGAGACCTATCCCGGGGACACCTGGCTACCTGAGGCCTATCCCGGGGACACCTGGCTCCTGAGGCCTATCCCGGGGACACCTGGCTACCTGAGACCTATCCCGGGGACACCTGGCTACCTGAGGCCTATCCCGGGGACACCTGGCTACCTGAGGCCTATCCCGGGGACACCTGGCTACCTGAGGCCTATTCAGGAGAAGTAGCGTGTAGGGTTGGGACTACAGGATTAGAGTCCAACCAAGTTGAGAAGGTTCAGCCGGACGGGGAACTAGTTGTGTTCAGCGGTAGAGGGAAAGCTGCCGCCACTAAGAGACCCCGTCCATGTTCCTACCGGAGACCCCGTCCATGTTCCTTTCCGGAGACCCCGTCCATGTTCCTCCCGGGGCGACCCCGTCTATGTTCCTCCCGGGGAGACCCCGTCCATGTTCCTCCCGGAGACCCCGTCCATGTTCCTCCCGGAGACCCCGTCCATGTTCCTCCCGGAGACCCCGTCCATGTTCCTCCCGGAGACCCCGTCCATGTTCCTCCCGGAGACCCCGTCCATGTTCCTCCCGGAGACCCCGTCCATGTTCCTCCCGGAGACCCCGTCCATGTTCCTCCCGGAGACCCCGTCCATGTCCCTCGCGGAGACCCCGTCCATGTTCCTCCCGGAGACCACTGTGAGTAGCTGAAGCAAGGACCGCGGTCCTACCAGGGGCAGACTGACCATTGAGTCACTCTGGCACTGCCTCCTGGCATGGTGACCATCTGTAAGCCCAGGGGCCCCATAATCTTCTATTGCCCGGGGGCCCCATGAATTGTCAGTCCACCCCTGGGTCCTACCGATACAGAAGTGGTGTCCGGCTGGAGGCCTTCCCCTGTATGGCTGTCTACCTATAGAAGTCTCGGAGTCTGCCAATTATCATTGCATCTACTCCCGGCCCCGACCCCCTCTCTCCCATAGTTCTGTTCAGAAACAATAAATCTCTTGTTCGCAATCAAGAAGTGACCGGCACCCATCATTCTTCTTGCATCACACCCACCATGCCTGGTAACGCACTCTACAAGGAAGGATGTCAGCTTTTCCCCGACTCTGGAGGTCATCATTAGGCCTTTAAGGGTTGGGGGCCATTGCTACATAGACAGTCCGTAGAAAAAAAAATCCAACACGTTTTGGGGGTTCAGATGCCCCCAGATGAAGGAGTATCCGAACCTCGAAACGCGTTGGGTTCTTTTTCTACAGATAATCACTTAGGACTTCTCAATCGTTAGTGCGGAGCTCTTACTGCTTCTTGTAGAGTTGAATCGTAAGTATGTCCCTTGGATTCCCCAGGTGAATGGAGCAGTGGGGGAGGAGACCATGGGGGGAGGGGGGTTTCAGTTGCATTAGGGTGAATAGAGCAGTGGGGGAGGAGACCATGGGGGGAGGGGGGTTGCAGTTTCATTAGGGTGAATGGAGCAGTGGGGGAGGAGACCATGGGGGGAGGGGGGTTGCAGTTTCATTAGGGTGAATGGAGCAGTGGTAGAGGGGGGTTGCGGTTGCATTAGGGTGAATGGAGCAGTGGGGGAGGCGACCATGGAGGGGGGGTTGGGTTGTGAATGCGTAGTTTGTTGGATGATCCGGCCTATCACTTTCCGTCTCTCTCTCTCTCTCTCTCTCTCTCTTAGGAAGTTGCATGTCGCTATGACTGGCATCAGACCGGCAGCCTCGTCGTCATCACCGTTTATGCCAAAACTTCCATACCGGATCTCACCAGGATTCACGCCAATCGCACGCAGGTGAGAGATTCCAGACACTCCAGCACTAGCATGCGGCCAGTGAAAATAATTCCTGGACCTGGCCCTGTAGTGGGGAAGCTTGGCCCAAAGGACCGGTCACCAGCATTGTCTGAGGTCTCCCTGCAGCTGATCTTCTCCCCGTTACTGACTTTCCATGACTTGTTCTTCTCTGTCTGGAGGCGGCCATCTTGGTAGAGGCGGGGCTTTACTTCCTCATGTCAGAGCCGCCCCCCCCGGTGACTGGTGATCTGATGACTGGAGGAGTAATGAGGAGGAAGGAAGGGCAGATCAACAGAATGGATGAAGTAGAAGCAGGGAGATCCTTGCACTGCAGGTCTTCAGGTGCAGCTTCCCCTCCAGCAAGGAGAACAGTGAGCAGCACACTGCTGAGACTGGCAGGCAGAGGGTGCCGTGCCTTAGATGATCTTTCACTGCAGATATACAGCTATGAGACTAAAGAACAGGAAGTGCAGAGTTATCAGGAGTGTCTAGGCACAGGAAGTACTCTATCAGGAGTGCCTAGGTGCAGAAAGTGGACTAATATCAGGGGTGTCTAGGCACAGGAAGTACACTAATATCGGGAGTGCCTAGGCACAGGAAGTGGACTGATATCAGGGATTTCTAGGCACAGGAAGTGGGCTGATATTGGGAGTCTCTAAGCACAGGAAGTGCACTAATATCGGAAGTGCCTAGGTGCAGGAAGTGGACTGATATCAGGGGGTGTCTAGTCACAGGAAGTGCCCTGGTTTTAGGGATTTCTAGGCACAGGAAGTGGACTGATATTCGGAGTGTCTAGGCACAGGAAGTGGACTGATATCAGGAGTCTCTAGGCACAGGAAGTGGACTAATATTGGGGGTGTCTAGGCACAGGAAGTGGACTGATATTGGGCGTGCCTAGGCACAGGAAGTGGACTGATATTGGGAGTGTCTGTGCACAGGAAGTGGACTGATATCAGGAGTCTCTAGGCACAGGAAGTGGACTGATATTGGGAGTGTCTAGGCACAGGAAGTGGACTGATATTGGGCGTGCCTAGGCACAGGAAGTGGACTGATATTGGGAGTGTCTAGGTGCAGGAAGTGGACTGATATTGGGAGTGTCTAGGCGCAGGAAGTGGACTGATATTGGGAGTGTCTAGGCACAGGAAGTGGACTGATATTGGGGGTGTCTGTGCACAGGAAGTGGACTGATATCAGGGATTTCTAGGCACAGGAAGTGGACGGATATTGGGAGTGTCTAGGTGCAGGAAGTGGACTGATATCAGGGATTTCTAGGCAAAGGAAGTGGACTGATATTGGGAGTGTCTAGGCGCAGGAAGTGCACTAATATTGGGAGTGCCTAGGTGCAGGAGGTGGACTGATATCAGGAGTCTCTAGGCACAGGAAGTGGACTAATATTGGGGGTGTCTAGGCACAGGAAGTGGACTGATATTGGGCGTGCCTAGGCACAGGAAGTGGACTGATATTGGGCGTGCCTAGGCACAGGAAGTGGACTGATATCAGGGATTTCTAGGCACAGGAAGTGAACTGATATTGGGAGTGTCTGTGCACAGGAAGTGGACTGATATTGGGAGTGCCTAGGTGCAGGAAGTGGACTGATATCAGGGATTTCTAGGCACAGGAAGTGGACTGATATTGGGAGTGTCTAGGCGCAGGAAGTGGACTGATATTGGGAGTGTCTAGGCACAGGAAGTGGACTGATATTGGGAGTGTCTAGGCGCAGGAAGTGGACTGATATTGGGAGTGTCTAGGCACAGGAAGTGGACTGATATTGGGGGTTTCTAGGCACAGGAAGTGGACTGATATCAGGAGTCTCTAGGCACAGGAAGTGGACTGATATTGGGAGTGTCTAGGCGCAGGAAGTGGACTGATATTGGGAGTGTCTAGGCACAGGAAGTGGACTGATATTGGGCGTGCCTAGGCACAGGAAGTGCACATCTAGTTCTCAGGAGGATATCGGACTAAATGTAGATTTTTCAGGGTAGACATCATTAATACCTCCTAGATGTTCCCTATAAAACCGCACATGGTCAGTAAAAGGAATGATTTGGGTCAGTTGAAGGGATTGTTGGTACATTTCCTGTCCGGGATAACGACATAAACGGACCAATCCGTGTTCTAGAGATAAGAATTGCCGTCTCTGACACCGATCCTCGTGACACCGACCCTCGTGACACCGATCCCCGTGACACCGACCCCCGTGACACCGACCCCCGTGACACCGACCCTCGTGACACCGATCCTCGTGACACCGATCCTCGTGACACCGACCCTCGTGACACCGACCCTCGTGACACCGATCCCCGTGACACCGATCCTCGTGACACCGATCCTCGTGACACCGACCCTCGTGACACCGACCCTCGTGACACCGACCCTCGTGACACCGACCCTCGTGACACCGACCCTCGTGACACCGACCCTCGTGACACCGATCCTCGTGACACCGACCCTCGTGACACCGACCCTCGTGACACCGACCCTCGTGACACCGACCCTCGTGACACCGATCCTCGTGACACCGACCCTCGTGACACCGATCCTCGTGACACCGACCCTCGTGACACCGACCCTCGTGACACCGATCCCCGTGACACCGATCCTCGTGACACCGATCCTCGTGACACCGACCCTCGTGACACCGACCTTCGTGACACCGACCCTCGTGACACCGACCCTCGTGACACCGATCCTCGTGACACCGATCCTCGTGACACCGATCCTCGTGACACCGACCCTCGTGACACCGACCCTCGTGACACCGACCTTCGTGACACCGACCCTCGTGACACCGATCCTCGTGACACCGATCCCTCGTGACACCGACCCTCGTGACACCGATCCTCGTGACACCGACCCTCGTGACACCGACCCTCGTGACACCGATCCCCGTGACACCGACCCTCGTGACACCGATCCCCGTGACACAGATCCCCGTGACACCGATCCTCGTGACACCGACCCTCGTGACACCGACCCTCGTGACACCGATCCCCGTGACACCGACCCCCGTGACACCGACCCCCGTGACACCGACCCTCGTGACACCGATCCTCGTGACACCGATCCTCGTGAGACCGACCCTCGTGACACCGATCCCCGTGACACCGACCCTCGTGACACCGACCCTCGTGACACCGACCCTCGTGACACCGACCCTCGTGACACCGACCCTCGTGACACCGATCCTCGTGACACCGACCCTCGTGACACCGACCCTCGTGACACCGATCCTCGTGACACCGACCCTCGTGACACCGACCCTCGTGACACCGATCCTCGTGACACCGACCCTCGTGACACCGACCCTCGTGACACCGATCCCCGTGACACCGATCCTCGTGACACCGATCCTCGTGACACCGACCCTCGTGACACCGACCTTCGTGACACCGACACTCGTGACACCGATCCTCGTGACACCGACCCTCGTGACACCGACCCTCGTGACACCGACCCTCGTGACACCGATCCCTGTGACACCGACCCTCGTGACACCGACCCTCGTGACACCGACCCTCGTGACACCGATCCCCGTGACACCGACCCTCGTGACACCGATCCCCGTGACACCGATCCCCGTGACACCGATCCTCGTGACACCGACCCTCGTGACACCGACCCTCGTGACACCGATCCCCGTGACACCGATCCCCGTGACACCGATCCTCGTGACACCGACCCTCGTGACACCGACCTTCGTGACACCGACCCTCGTGACACCGATCCTCGTGACACCGACCCTCGTGACACCGATCCTCGTGACACCGACCCTCGTGACACCGATCCCTGTGACACCGACCCTCGTGACACCGATCCCCGTGACACCGATCCTCGTGACACCGACCCTCGTGACACCGACCTTCGTGACACCGACCCTCGTGACACCGATCCTCGTGACACCGACCCTCGTGACACCGACCTTCGTGACACCGACCCTCGTGACACCGATCCTCGTGACACCGACCCTCGTGACACCGACCCTCGTGACACCGACCCTCGTGACACCGATCCCTGTGACACCGATCCCCGTGACACCGATCCCCGTGACACCGATCCTCGTGACACCGACCCTCGTGACACCGACCCTCGTGACACCGATCCTCGTGACACCGACCCTCGTGACACCGATCCCTGTGACACCGACCCTCGTGACACCGACCCTCGTGACACCGACCCTCGTGACACCGATCCCCGTGACACCGATCCCCGTGACACCGATCCTCGTGACACCGACCCTCGTGACACCGACCCTCGTGACACCGATCCCCGTGACACCGATCCCCGTGACACCGATCCTCGTGACACCATCTTCTCCTCTTTCTCTGCAGCTGGACATTCAGATCACCTTTCAGAAGACCAAAGAATTCCGGAAGAAGGTGGAGCTGTGGGGTGTAAGTATGAGATCGGGGAACACCTATTGGCTGGCGTGTCCCGGCGTTTTCTCTCTCTTTATTTTGGGATTAAATTACATTTCTTCGATAATTATGAAACGTTGATGAAGCCCAAGTCTCCTTTTCACATTCTTAGCTGTGCAGTGTCAACAGAGCTCAATAGCTTAAGATGAAATTTACAAAAAAACAGAGCAGTGGCTCCTCCTCTTAAGAGCAGTGAGTGGCCCCCACCCCTCTAGAGCAGTGACTCCTCCGTTTATTAATCCAAGAGATTGCCGTCTCTTTAGCTAACCCACAGTGCTCTGGGAATTCTGTGTCCAAATGTGTAATAATAAAAATGTGAAACAGTTTAAAAACCTATAAACCAGAAAAGAAGTAAAAATGTCTCTAAACCTTTGTAGTGTCCATTAAAAATGAGGCAGTCCTATGACTTTAACCCCCGATCTCCTTTCTTTTTCCTATTGGGGAGATTTCTCTTCACTTCCTGTCCTGTACACACAGAGCAGGAAGTGAGAGAAACCCCCTCGTAGTTGTCACCAGAACAGCTGTCCCCATTGGAAGATTTCTCCTCTATTCCTGTTTTGGTGACAACTCCAACTTTTGGATCTCCCCCACATTCTCTGTGACACCAAGACATATGAGATGAGAGGTATCCTGATGTAGTGCGGTCGTACCCCGAAGGGTCCAGGTGATCAGTGGGAGGGGCTGGGGGGGGGGCGCAGTGTCGGTCCCCCGTCCGGTTCCTCTCGTTCCTCACGGAACGTTCTCTTTTCTCTCGGCAGGTCATTGATGTGGAGAAAAGTTTTGTGAATTTATTTCCCACAAAGGTGGAAATCACCCTGAAGAAGTCGGACCCGGTGACATGGGCCAGACTGGAGCTGACGGTCTCCGCCCCCCAGGTTACGGAGGAACCCGAACCGGAACCGGCGCCCCAGGAAAGCGGCGGCGGGGAGGATTCTGATGACGACCTGAGCTGGTCAGAGGACGAGGAACCCGAGTGACCCGAGGAATGGAATTCATTTACATCGCGACTTTTATTTTTTTATTTGATGTTTTCTTCTTTCTGTAACTTTTTCTTGATGCGTATTAGATATCAATGTTACATTATGTGGTCAAAAGTCTGTGACCCCCCCCCCCCATCACACCTCTCTGAGTTCACTGGATATCCCATTCCAAAAACCATAGCCAGTACTATAGAATTGACCCCCCCCCCCATTGCCATTAATATGGAGGTCCCCCCCCCATTTCTATTAATATGGAGGTCCCCCCCATTGCTATTAATATGGAGGTCCCCCCCATTGCCATTAATATGGAGGTCCCCCCCATTGCCATTAATATGGAGGTCCCCCCATTGCCATTAATATGGAGGTCCCCCCCATTGCCATTAATATGGAGGTCCCCCCATTGCCATTAATATGGAGGTCCCCCCCATTGCCATTAATATGGAGGTCCCCCCCATTGCCATTAATATGGAGGTCCCCCCCATTGCCATTAATATGGAGGTCCCCCCCATTGCCATTAATATGGAGGTCCCCCCCATTGCCATTAATATGGAGGTCCCCCCCATTGCCATTAATATGGAGGTCCCCCCATTGCCATTAATATGGAGGTCCCCCCCATTGCCATTAATATGGAGGTCCCCCCCATTGCCATTAATATGGAGGTCCCCCCCATTGCCATTAGTATGGAGTTGCCCCCAGTGGCCATTAGTATGGAGTTGCCCCCGGTGGCCATTAGTATGGAGTTCCCAACATTGTCAATAATATGAAGTTGCCCCCATCCAATTCCTCCACACCAAACTGATCACACCATGTCTTTATGGAGATGGCTTTGTACGGGGGGGGGGGGGCAGTCATGCTTTGTACACAAGGGGGGGGCAGTCATGCTTTGTACACAAGGGGGGGGCAGTCATGCTTTGTACACAAGGGGGGGCAGTCATGCTTTGTACACAAGGGGGGGGCAGTCATGCTTTGTACACAAGGGGGGGCAGTCATGCTTTGTACACAGGGGGGGGGGCAGTCATGCTTTGTACACAAGGGGGGGGCAGTCATGCTTTGTACACAAGGGGGGGGCAGTCATGCTTTGTACACAAGGGGGGGGCAGTCATGCTTTGTACACAAGGGGGGGGGCAGTCATGCTTTGTACACAAGGGGGGGGCAGTCATGCTTTGTACACAAGGGGGGGGGGCAGTCATGCTTTGTACACAAGGGGGGGGCCAGTCATGCTTTGTACACAAGGGGGGGGGCAGTCATGCTTTGTACAAGGGGGGGGGCAGTCATGCTTTGTACACAAGGGGGGGGGCAGTCATGCTTTGTACACAAGGGGGGGGGCAGTCATGCTTTGTACACAAGGGGGGGGGGGCAGTCATGCTTTGTACAAGGGGGGGGGGGGCAGTAATGCTTTGTACACGGGGGGGGCAGTCATGCTTTGTACAAGGGGGGGGGGCAGTCATGCTTTGTACAAGGGGGGGGGCAGTCATGCTTTGTACACAAGGGGGGGGGGGCAGTCATGCTTTGTACAAGGGGGGGGGGCACAGTCATGCTTTGTACACAAGGGGGGGGGGCAGTCATGCTTTGTACAAGGGGGGGGGGCAGTCATGCTTTGTACACAAGGGGGGGGGGCAGTCATGCTTTGTACACAAGGGGGGGCAGTCATGCTTTGTACACAAGGGGGGGCAGTCATGCTTTGTACACAAGGGGGGGGGGCAGTCATGCTTTGTACACAAGGGGGGGGGCAGTCATGCTTTGTACACAAGGGGGGGGCAGTCATGCTTTGTACACAAGGGGGGGGGCAGTCATGCTTTGTACACAAGGGGGGGCAGTCATGCTTTGTACACAAGGGGGGGGGCACAGTCATGCTTTGTACACAAGGGGGGGGTAGTCATGCTTTGTACAAGGGGGGGGGGCAGTCATGCTTTGTACACAAGGGGGGGGGGCAGTCATGCTTTGTACAAGGGGGGGGGGGCACAGTCATGCTTTGTACACAAGGGGGGGGGCAGTCATGCTTTGTACACAAGGGGGGGGCAGTCATGCTTTGTACAAGGGGGGGGGGTGTTGGACAGTCATGCTTTGTACAAGGGGGGGGGGGGGTGTTGGACAGTCATGCTTTGTACAAGGGGGGGGGTGTTGGACAGTCATGCTTTGTACAAGGGGGGGGGGGGGGGTGTTGGACAGTCATGCTTTGTACAAGGGGGGGGGGGGTGTTGGACAGTCATGGTGGAACAGAAAAGGGTCTTCACCAAACTGTTACCACAAGGTTGGAAGATCACAATTGTCTCCAATGTCTTTGTATGATGGAGGATCACCAGGACCCCTCACTGGAGACCCCTCACTGGGACCCCTCACTGGAGACCCCTCACTGGAGACCCCTCACTGGAGACCCTTCACTGGAGACCCCTCACTGGAGACCCCTCACTGGGACCCCTCACTGGAGACCCCTCACTGGAGACCCCTCACTGGAGACCCCTCACTGGGACCCCTCACTGGAGACCCCTCACTGGAGACCCCTCACTGGAGACCCCTCATCGCCACCATTGGGGGGGTTCCCTTTGTTTCCCTGGTTACTGTTCCTTCTTAAGCACCACCAAGGACGCCCCCTCCTTACCATGTCCTCCTCCCGGTGATACGTTTTGGTCATTGTTATGTGTTTTTTTTAAATAAAGCTTTGTAATTCCTCCCGGGAGTTGCTGGTCTCATTTTTGCACCCGTTGTTGGTAGAAGAATCAGACTTTATGGTTTATAGACCTCCAGCTGAGGTACACCATATACAATACTGGGGACCCCCTCCTGGTGACCCCGGTCTCAGGACAAAACTTTGGGTTGTCATCAGAAGAGGAAGAACCCCGGAGCACATTGAGGGTGTCCTGCGTCTGTCAGTGATCTGTGTGAGTTTGGCAACATTTGGAGCACAGTGGCAGTGTTTGGGCACAGTGGCAACATTTGGGGCACAGTGGCAGTGTTTGGGCACAGTGGCAGTGTTTGGGCACAGTGGCAGTGTTTGGGCACAGTGGCAACATTTGGGGCACAGTGGCAGTGTTTGGGCACAGTGGCAACATTTGGGGCACAGTGGCAACATTTGGGGCACAGTGGCAGTGTTTGGGCACAGTGGCAGCACTTGGGGCACAGTGGCAGTGTTTGGGCACAGTGGCAACATTTGGGGCACAGTGGCAGTGTTTGGGCACAGTGGCAGCACTTGGGGCACAGTGGCAACATTTGGGGCACAGTGGCAGTGTTTGGGCACAGTGGCAACATTTGGGGCACAGTGGCAGTGTTTGGGCACAGTGGCAACATTTGGGGCACAGTGGCAGTGTTTGGGCACAGTGGCAGCACTTGGGGCACAGTGGCAACATTTGGGGCACAGTGGCAACATTTGGGGCACAGTGGCAGTGTTTGGGCACAGTGGCAGTGTTTGGGCACAGTGGCAGCACTTGGGGCACAGTGGCAGTGTTTGGGCACAGTGGCAGTGTTTGGGCACAGTGGCAACATTTGGGGCACAGTGGCAGTGTTTGGGCACAGTGGCAGCACTTGGGGCACAGTGGCAGTGTTTGGGCACAGTGGCAACATTTAGGGCACAGTGGCAACATTTGGGGCACAGTGGCAGTGTTTGGGCACAGTGGCAGTGTTTGGGCACAGTGGCAGCATTTGGGGCACAGTGGCAGTGTTTGGGCACAGTGGCAACACTTGGGGCACAGTGGCAACACTTGGGGCACAGTGGCAGTGTTTGGGCACAGTGGCAGTGTTTGGACACAGTGGCAGCATTTGGGGCACAGTGGCAGCACTTGGGGCACAGTGGCAGCACTTGGGGCACAGTGGCAGCATTTAATGGGTACAGTGGCTGCAATTGATGGTTGTTTTTTTTTCGGAATTTTTCAGTTTGTTTACGTCCCCCAAAAAATGTTGAGCACCAGCCGCCACTGCGAGAGAACGTCACCAGCACACCATGGACCTCCAGAATGGGTCCAAAGCTTTATTCAGCAACCGCACCCGGCTCCTCCAATCGGCTCGATGAAGGGGCGGGTCCTGCAGGGTTCCGAAATGTGGGATATACTAAAACATTTAATGTGAAATTGGCTTAATGTAGCTTAACGAGCAAAAAAGTGCCTGAACCTCAATCAACTGCCCTGAAACTTTGCCCTGCTCAAGATCTCGACCTTCCAAACCCATCCTACAAGTTTCGTGCGATTTGGTGTTCCACAAAGCAAACCAGGGACATTACGCTTGTTTTTTTGGGAGCTTAATGTGGCTTAACGTTCGAAAAAGACCTTAAATGTTAACCAATTTCAACCAGTAGAAGACTCTTTCGATTCCAACATATTCTGCAAATTTCAGCTCATTTGGTTTATCACAGCAAAAGTTATTCACAGAAGAAATACGCCGGAGTATCTACGTATTTTCAAATTTGCCGCGTCGTTATCTTTATTTGTGATTCACAAACAAGATCCGACAGGCTTACGGCTTCGGATCTTAGCCTGCAATACTTCGGCCGCCGCTGGGTGGAGTTCGCGTCGTTTTCCAGCGTCGGGTATGCAAATGAGCTTTTACGGCGATCCACAATGGTTTTCGCGTTCGTCACGTCGTCGCTAGTAATTTTTTCCCGTCGCAAAGTTAAGCCTGCTTTTACATGCCCTAACTTTAGACGAGCCATGTTAAAGTATGGCCGTCGTTCCCGCGACGAATTTCAAATTTTTTTTTTTTTTGCGTAAGACGTCCGGGAATACGAAAGTACGTTACGCACGTCGCCGTTCAAAAAAATGACGTCACTTCGCGCAAAGCACTGCGGCAATTTCAAAACGGAGCATGCGCAGTACTTCCGGCGCGTTAGCGCGTCTAATTTAAATGGTACACGCCCCATTTGAATTAGGCGGGCTTGCGCCGGACGCCTTTACGTTACACCACCATAAGTTTACAGGATTCGCAAAGCACTTACGCTGAAAACTTGCAGCGGTGTAACGTAAACGGGATACGTTACGCCACGGCGCAGGTACCTGAATCTGGCCCATTAAGCTTGTTTTTTTGGGAGCTTAAAGGGGTTTTCCACCTTTTTTTTTAAGTTTATTAAAAGTCAGCAACTACAAAAAGTTTAGCTGCTGGCTTTTAATAAACTGACACTTACCTGCTCCAGCGTTCCAGCGACGCGCCGGCCGGGGCTCCACTCCTCCCCCCCCCCTCATTCCTAGTGCTTCACGGCCGGGCACCCACTGCGCATGCGCGCAGATACAAAGAAACAATAAAAGTACAATGTATAGGGAAGGGCGACACCCCCGACCAGTACTGGGGAGATTTCCTTCACTTCCTGTCCTGAAGACACAACAGGAAGTGAGAGGAAATCTCCCCAATGGGAGGGAAGTCGCAGTTGTCGCCACACCCGGTGTCCCCTCTATTCCTCTTCTGGTGACAACTCTAAAATGTTGGATTTTTCCTTCACCTTTGGTGGTCCCCGGGATATATAGAAGGGGGGGGGACCCCCAACTGAGGAGATCGACGGGGGGTCCAATTCTTCCCCCACTCCACCCACTATGGAGTTCATCTGGTCAGAGGAATGTCCATCCAGGGATGAGCTGACCCGTCCCCCCCCCCCCCGTGTGTCTGGGAGGGGGAGGGGGAGAGGGGAGGTTGGTTGTCACATCCATGTGGAATTCTCCAAGTACATAAAGCCTCAGCCGATATGTAGAGGGATGAGTGAGGAGCGATCGGGGCGAGGAGCGATCGGAGGATTGGGGCGAGGAGCGTTTGGGGTGAGGAGCGATCGGAGGATCGGGGTGAGGAGCGATCGGAGGATCGGGGTGAGGAGCGATCGGAGGATCGGGGTGAGGAGCGATCGGAGAATTGGGGCGAGGAGCGATCGGAGTGAGAAGCGATCGGAGTGAGAAGCGATCGGAGGATTGGGGTGAGGAGCGATCGGAGTGAGAAGCGATCGGAGAATTGGGGCGAGGAGCGATCGGAGTGAGAAGCGATCGGAGGATTGGGGTGAGGAGCGATCGGAGGATTAGGGCGAGGAGTGATCGGGGCGAGGAGCGATCGGAGGATTGGGGTGAGGAGCGATCGGAGGATTGGGGTGAGGAGCGATCGGAGGATTAGGGCGAGGAGTGATCGGGGCGAGGAGCGATCGGAGGATTGGGGTGAGGAGCGATCGGAGGATCGGGGTGAGGAGCGATCGGAGGATCGGGGTGAGGAGCGATCGGAGAATTGGGGCGAGGAGCGATCGGAGTGAGAAGCGATCGGAGTGAGAAGCGATCGGAGGATTGGGGTGAGGAGCGATCGGAGGATTGGGGTGAGGAGCGATCGGAGGATTAGGGCGAGGAGTGATCGGGGCGAGGAGCGATCGGAGGATTGGGGTGAGGAGCGATCGGAGGATTGGGGTGAGGAGCGATCGGAGGATTAGGGCGAGGAGTGATCGGGGCGAGGAGCGATCGGAGGATTGGGGTGAGGAGTGATCGGAGAATTGGGGCGAGGAGCGATCG
This sequence comes from Rana temporaria, assembly GCF_905171775.1. Lineage (NCBI taxonomy): Eukaryota > Metazoa > Chordata > Amphibia > Anura > Ranidae > Rana > Rana temporaria. The sequence continues at coordinate 26,295 of NW_024404752.1, forward strand.
GAGCCAGGAGTGATCGGAGGATTGGGGTGAGGAGCGATCGGAGGATTAGGGCGAGGAGTGATCGGGGCGAGGAGCGATCGGAGGATTGGGGTGAGGAGTGATCGGAGAATTGGGGCGAGGAGCGATCGGAGCGAGGAGTGATCGGAGGATTGGGGTGAGGAGCGATCGGAGGATCGGGGCGAGGAGCGATCGGAGGATTGGGGTGAGGAGCGATCGGAGGATTAGGGCGAGGAGTGATCGGGGCGAGGAGCGATCGGAGGATTGGGGTGAGGAGTGATCGGAGAATTGGGGCGAGGAGCGATCGGAGCCAGGAGTGATCGGAGGATTGGGGTGAGGAGCGATCGGAGGATCGGGGCCAGGAGCGATCGGAGGATTGGGGTGAGGAGCGATCGGAGGATTAGGGCGAGGAGTGATCGGGGCGAGGAGCGATCGGAGGATTGGGGTGAGGAGTGATCGGAGATTGGGGCGAGGGAGCGATCGGGGCCAGGAGCGATCGGAGGATTGGGGTGAGGAGCGATCGGAGGATCGGGGCCAGGAGCGATCGGAGGATTGGGGTGAGGAGCGATCGGAGGATTGGGGTGAGGAGCGATCGGAGGATCAGAGGATCGGGGCGAGGAGCGATCGGGGCGAGGAGCGATCGGGGCGAGGAGCGATCGGAGGATCGGGGCGAGGAGCGATCGGAGGATCGGGGTGAGGAGCGATCGGAGGATTGGGGTGAGGAGCGATCGGAGGATTAGGGCGAGGAGTGATCGGGGCGAGGAGCGATCGGAGGATTGGGGTGAGGAGCGATCGGAGGATTGGGGTGAGGAGTGATCGGAGGATTGGGGTGAGGAGCGATCGGAGGATCGGGGCGAGGAGCGATCGGGGCGAGGAGCGATCGGAGGATCGGGGCGAGGAGCGATCGGAGGATTGGGGTGAGGAGCGATCGGAGGATTGGGGTGAGGAGCGATCGGAGGATTGGGGTGAGGAGCGATCGGAGGATCAGAGGATCGGGGCGAGGAGCGATCGGGGCGAGGAGCGATCGGGGCGAGGAGCGATCGGAGGATCGGGGCGAGGAGCGATCGGAGGATCGGGGTGAGGAGCGATCGGAGGATTGGGGGTGAGGAGCGATCGGAGGATTAGGGCGAGGAGTGATCGGGGCGAGGAGCGATCGGAGGATTGGGGTGAGGAGCGATCGGAGGATTGGGGTGAGGAGTGATCGGAGGATTGGGGTGAGGAGTGATCGGAGGATTGGGGTGAGGAGCGATCGGAGGATCGGGGCGAGGAGCGATCGGGGCGAGGAGCGATCGGAGGATCGGGGCGAGGAGCGATCGGAGGATTGGGGTGAGGAGCGATCGGAGGATTGGGGTGAGGAGCGATCGGAGGATTGGGGTGAGGAGCGATCGGAGGATTGGGGCGAGGAGCGATCGGGGGAGGAGCGATCGGAGGATTGGGGTGAGGAGCGATCGGAGGATTGGGGTGAGGAGCGATCGGAGGATTGGGGTGAGGAGCGATCGGAGGATTGGAGTGAGGAGCGATCGGAGGATTGGGGCGAGGAGCGATCGGGGGAGGAGCGATCGGAGGATTGGGGTGAGGAGCGATCGGAGGATTGGGGTGAGGAGCGATCGGGGGAGGAGCGATCGGAGGATTGGGGTGAGGAGCGATCGGAGGATTGGGGTGAGGAGCGATCGGAGGATTGGGGTGAGGAGCGATCGGGGGAGGAGCGATCGGAGGATTGGGGTGAGGAGCGATCGGAGGATCGGGGCGAGGAGTGATCGGGGCGAGGAGCGATCGGAGGATTGGGGTGAGGAGCGATCGGAGGATTAGGGCGAGGAGTGATCGGGGCGAGGAGCGATCGGAGGATTGGGGTGAGGAGCGATCGGAGGATTGGGGTGAGGAGCGATCGGAGGATTAGGGCGAGGAGTGATCGGGGCGAGGAGCGATCGGAGGATTGGGGTGAGGAGTGATCGGAGAATTGGGGCGAGGAGCGATCGGAGCCAGGAGTGATCGGAGGATTGGGGTGAGGAGCGATCGGAGGATTAGGGCGAGGAGTGATCGGGGCGAGGAGCGATCGGAGGATTGGGGTGAGGAGTGATCGGAGAATTGGGGCGAGGAGCGATCGGAGCCAGGAGTGATCGGAGGATTGGGGTGAGGAGCGATCGGAGGATCGGGGCCAGGAGCGATCGGAGGATTGGGGTGAGGAGCGATCGGAGGATTAGGGCGAGGAGTGATCGGGGCGAGGAGCGATCGGAGGATTGGGGTGAGGAGCGATCGGAGAACTGGGGCGAGGAGCGATCGGAGCCAGGAGTGATCGGAGGATTGGGGTGAGGAGCGATCGGAGGATCGGGGCCAGGAGCGATCGGAGGATTGGGGTGAGGAGCGATCGGAGGATTAGGGCGAGGAGTGATCGGGGCGAGGAGCGATCGGAGGATTGGGGTGAGGAGTGATCGGAGAATTGGGGCGAGGAGCGATCGGAGCCAGGAGTGATCGGAGGATTGGGGTGAGGAGCGATCGGAGGATCGGGGCCAGGAGCGATCGGAGGATTGGGGTGAGGAGCGATCGGAGGATTGGGGTGAGGAGCGATCGGAGGATCAGAGGATCGGGGCGAGGAGCGATCGGGGCGAGGAGCGATCGGGGCGAGGAGCGATCGGAGGATCGGGGCGAGGAGCGATCGGAGGATCGGGGTGAGGAGCGATCGGAGGATTGGGGTGAGGAGCGATCGGAGGATTAGGGCGAGGAGTGATCGGGGCGAGGAGCGATCGGAGGATTGGGGTGAGGAGCGATCGGAGGATTGGGGTGAGGAGTGATCGGAGGATTGGGGTGAGGAGCGATCGGAGGATCGGGGCGAGGAGCGATCGGGGCGAGGAGCGATCGGAGGATCGGGGCGAGGAGCGATCGGAGGATTGGGGTGAGGAGCGATCGGAGGATTGGGGTGAGGAGCGATCGGAGGATTGGGGTGAGGAGCGATCGGAGGATCAGAGGATCGGGGCGAGGAGCGATCGGGGCGAGGAGCGATCGGGGCGAGGAGCGATCGGAGGATCGGGGCGAGGAGCGATCGGAGGATCGGGGTGAGGAGCGATCGGAGGATTGGGGTGAGGAGCGATCGGAGGATTAGGGCGAGGAGTGATCGGGGCGAGGAGCGATCGGAGGATTGGGGTGAGGAGCGATCGGAGGATTGGGGTGAGGAGTGATCGGAGGATTGGGGTGAGGAGTGATCGGAGGATTGGGGTGAGGAGCGATCGGAGGATCGGGGCGAGGAGCGATCGGGGCGAGGAGCGATCGGAGGATCGGGGCGAGGAGCGATCGGAGGATTGGGGTGAGGAGCGATCGGAGGATTGGGGTGAGGAGCGATCGGAGGATTGGGGTGAGGAGCGATCGGAGGATTGGGGCGAGGAGCGATCGGGGGAGGAGCGATCGGAGGATTGGGGTGAGGAGCGATCGGAGGATTGGGGTGAGGAGCGATCGGAGGATTGGGGGGAGGAGCGATCGGAGGATTGGAGTGAGGAGCGATCGGAGGATTGGGGCGAGGAGCGATCGGGGGAGGAGCGATCGGAGGATTGGGGTGAGGAGTGATCTGAGGATTGGGGTGAGGAGCGATCGGAGGATCGGGGCGAGGAGCGATCGGGGCGAGGAGCGATCGGAGGATTGGGGTGAGGAGCGATCGGGGCGAGGAGCGATCGGAGGATCGGGGCGAGGAGCGATCGGAGGATCGGGGCGAGGAGCGATCGGAGGATCGGGGCGAGGAGCGATCGGAGGATCGGGGCGAGGAGCGATCGGAGGATTGGGGTGAGGAGCGATCGGAGGATCGGGGCGAGGAGCGATCGGAGGATTGGGGTGAGGAGCGATCGGAGGATCGGGGCGAGGAGCGATCGGGGCGAGGAGCGATCGGAGGATTGGGGTGAGGAGCGATCGGGGCGAGGAGCGATTGGGGTGAGGATTGGGGTGAGGAGCGATCGGAGGATCGGGGCGAGGAGCGATCGGAAGATCGGGGCGAGGAGCGATCGGGGCGAGGAGCGATCGGAGGATCGGGGGGAGGAGCGATCGGAGGATTGGGGCGAGGAGCGATCGGAGGATCGGGGCGAGGAGCGATCGGGGCGAGGAGCGATCGGAGGATCGGGGGGAGGAGCGATCAGAGGATCGGGGGGAGGAGCGATCGGAGGATCGGGGGAGGAGCGATCGGAGGATCGGGGCGAGGAGCGATCGGGGCGAGGAGCGATCGGAGGATTGGGGTGAGGAGCGATCGGGGCGAGGAGCGATCGGAGGATTGGGGTGAGGAGCGATCGGAGGATCGGGGGAGGAGACGGGATGAGCTCCCCGAAGAGAGAGTACCTGTGTAAGGTGCTGGTGGTGGGAGACCTGGGGGTGGGGAAGACGTCGATCATCCAGCGCTATGTACATAACATTTACTCCCAGTGCTACAGAGCGACGATCGGCGTGGACTTCGCTCTGAAGATCGTTCCCTGGGAGGAGGACACCATGGTGAGGCTTCAGCTCTGGGACATCGCCGGTGAGTCCCTCCAATTCCCTCCGAGTCCCTCCGAGTCCCTCCGAGTCCCTCCAACTCCCTCCGAGTCCCTCCGATTCCTGGGATTTATATATTTATAGGCTTCTTATCCTCTCTCTTCACCTGGTGATCTGCCCGGTAACACCCCTCCTGTATTAGAGCGCCCCCCACTCTTCCCGGTAACACCCCTCCTGTATTAGAGCGCCCCCCACTCTGCCCGGTAACACCCCTCCTGTATTAGAGCGCCCCCCACTCTTCCCGGTAACACCCCTCCTGTATTAGAGCGCCCCCCACTCTTCCCGGTAACACCCCTCCTGTATTAGAGCGCCCCCCACTCTTCCCGGTAACACCCCTCCTGTATTAGAGCGCCCCCCACTCTTCCCGGTAACACCCCTCCTGTATTAGAGCGCCCCCCACTCTGCCCGGTAACACCCCTCCTGTATTAGAGCGCCCCCCACTCTGCCCGGTAACACCCCTCCTGTATTAGAGCGCCCCCCACTCTTCCCGGTAACACCCCTCCTGTATTAGAGCGCCCCCCACTCTTCCCGGTAACACCCCTCCTGTATTAGAGCGCCCCCCACTCTTCCCGGTAACACCCCTCCTGTATTAGAGCGCCCCCCACTCTGACCAGTAACACCCCTCCTGTATTAGAGTGCCCCCCACTCTGCCCGGTAACACCCCTCCTGTATTAGAGCGCCCCCCACTCTGGTCAGTAACACCCCTCCTGTATTAGAGCGCCCCCCACTCTTCCCAGTAACACCCCTCCTGTATTAGAGCGCCCCCCACTCTGCCCGGTAACACCCCTCCTGTATTAGAGCGCCCCCCACTCTTCCCGGTAACACCCCTCCTGTATTAGAGCGCCCCCCACTCTGCCCGGTAACACCCCTCCTGTATTAGAGCGCCCCCCACTCTTCCCGGTAACACCCCTCCTGTATTAGAGCGCCCCCCACTCTGCCCGGTAACACCCCTCCTGTATTAGAGCGCCCCCCACTCTTCCCGGTAACACCCCTCCTGTATTAGAGCGCCCCCCACTCTTCCCGGTAACACCCCTCCTGTATTAGAGCGCCCCCCACTCTTCCCGGTAACACCCCTCCTGTATTAGAGCGCCCCCCACTCTTCCCGGTAACACCCCTCCTGTATTAGAGCGCCCCCCACTCTGCCCGGTAACACCCCTCCTGTATTAGAGCGCCCCCCACTCTTCCCGGTAACACCCCTCCTGTATTAGAGCGCCCCCCACTCTTCCCGGTAACACCCCTCCTGTATTAGAGCGCCCCCCACTCTTCCCGGTAACACCCCTCCTGTATTAGAGCGCCCCCCACTCTGACCAGTAACACCCCTCCTGTATTAGAGTGCCCCCCACTCTGCCCGGTAACACCCCTCCTGTATTAGAGCGCCCCCCACTCTGGTCAGTAACACCCCTCCTGTATTAGAGCGCCCCCCACTCTTCCCAGTAACACCCCTCCTGTATTAGAGCGCCCCCCACTCTGCCCGGTAACACCCCTCCTGTATTAGAGCGCCCCCCACTCTTCCCGGTAACACCCCTCCTGTATTAGAGCGCCCCCCACTCTTCCCGGTAACACCCCTCCTGTATTAGAGCGCCCCCCACTCTTCCCAGTAACACACCTCCTGTATTAGAGCGCCCCCCACTCTGCCCGGTAACACCCCTCCTGTATTAGAGCGCCCCCACTCTTCCCGGTAACACCCCTCCTGTATTAGAGCGCCCCCACTCTGCCCGGTAACACCCCTCCTGTGTTAGAGCGCCCCCCACTCTTCCCGGTAACACCCCTCCTGTATTAGAGCGCCCCCCACTCTTCCCGGTAACACCCCTCCTGTATTAGAGTGCCCCCCACTCTGCCCGGTAACACCCCTCCTGTATTAGAGTGCCCCCCACTCTGCCCGGTAACACCCCTCCTGTATTAGAGTGCCCCCCACTCTGCCCGGTAACACCCCTCCTGTATTAGAGCGCCCCCCACTCTTCCCGGTAACACCCCTCCTGTATTAGAGCGCCCCCCACTCTTCCCGGTAACACCCCTCCTGTATTAGAGCGCCCCCCACTCTTCCCAGTAACACACCTCCTGTATTAGAGCGCCCCCCACTCTTCCTGGTAACACCCCTCCTGTATTAGAGCGCCCCCCACTCTGCCCGGTAACACCCCTCCTGTATTAGAGCGCCCCCCACTCTTCCCGGTAACACCCCTCCTGTATTAGAGCGCCCCCCACTCTTCCCGGTAACACCCCTCCTGTATTAGAGCGCCCCCCACTCTTCCCGGTAACACCCCTCCTGTATTAGAGCGCCCCCCACTCTTCCCGGTAACACCCCTCCTGTATTAGAGTGCCCCCCACTCTTCCCGGTAACACCCCTCCTGTATTAGAGCGCCCCCCACTCTTCCCGGTAACACCCCTCCTGTATTAGAGCGCCCCCCACTCTTCCCGGTAACACCCCTCCTGTATTAGAGCGCCCCCCACTCTTCCCGGTAACACCCCTCCTGTATTAGAGCGCCCCCCACTCTTCCCAGTAACACCCCTCCTGTATTAGAGCGCCCCCCACTCTTCCCGGTAACACCCCTCCTGTATTAGAGCGCCCCCCACTCTTCCCAGTAACACCCCTCCTGTATTAGAGCGCCCCCCACTCTTCCCGGTAACACCCCTCCTGTATTAGAGTGCCCCCCACTCTTCCCGGTAACACCCCTCCTGTATTAGAGCGCCCCCCACTCTTCCCAGTAACACCCCTCCTGTATTAGAGCGCCCCCCACTCTTCCCGGTAACACCCCTCCTGTATTAGAGCGCCCCCACTCTTCCCGGTAACACCCCTCCTGTATTAGAGCGCCCCCCACTCTTCCCGGTAACACCCCTCCTGTATTAGAGCGCCCCCCACTCTTCCCGGTAACATCCCCTTTGAGCGCCCCATAGAAAAAAGAAATGGAAAAATATAACAAAACATAAAAGGGGCGATACAATACCAATGTAAAGACGGATAAATGTTGTGTGTTTTTATATCTCA